>NW_027464450.1:55000-165000 GCF_050947455.1 Rhinoderma darwinii
GTTTTTTGACACGGTTTTTGATGCGTTTTCCTACGTGGTTCTTTATGCCCATTTTAAAGCGTTATTTTTATCTCCTTCTTCAACAGGCATAGGAAAAAAAAAACGCAAGCATTTTTTTTTTTGCCTAAAACCGCTTAAAAACGCGTCAAAAACGGTCGCGGCCGTTCACAGCATTTTTCCGTCTCTCATTGATTTCAATAGGGTTTTTTGAGGCGGAAAACGAATCTAGAAAGGTCATATCACATACGTAGTGGAACCATTATACCCTAATGTTTTCTCCTTCTTTAGTAGCGTACAACTCAAGTGCCAACTTCCATTACATGATAGTGTCTCAACAGGACTCTTTCTACAATAGATCTGGGGGTCGGCCAGTGAATACTTTTTCTCTACGTTCAGCTTAACAACAATACCAATGATGATGATGATGATAATATCCCTGCCTCTTTTCTATAGTAGTCTCAGTACATGTTTTAATATGATATCATTGATAAATGAATAATGAATTGAGTATTTCTCTAGCTGTGACCATCTCATGACTATCACCACATATGGAGCATCCTGCGCACTGACAATTACTAAGCCTCTCCATATTTCTCAGCATTTTCTGCTCCTTTACCCTTGGATCATATAGTCAGAAGTAACATATAAGTTCTCTCCTCACTGTTCAGACGTCATGGGTTTTCTGCTAGGATGGACACACCAGTATTTACAATGTGTCTCTTCTTCTAGATGTTTGTAGGAATCTTCTTGTAGCCAGGATCTCCTTCTCTGTGCTGGTTGGTGTCTTCTAGATGTTGAAGGTGGTCATCTTCTAGGTATATGCAGGAATCTTCTAGCTGCTAACTGGGGTCTACGTGTTGTCAGGACTCTTTAAAATCTCAAAGACTGGGATAAAGATCTCCTGAAAAAAAAACAAGAAAAATATTTTGAGACAAAAAACGACAAATATATAACCTACAAAGAAATTGATGCTACCAAAAAAAAAGTGTAGAAAATGAAAAAAAATCTTTATTGGAATAACAATGAAAAGCTACATGTCAATACAATTAAATGAAAAAGACTCCACAAGACTCTACAGAAGAAAAGGACAGCTCATTGTGTGACTCACAAAGAAAATAAGAATTAGATAAGACCCCATGGCTGCACAGACCTGCGTAATGTAGGTCATATAGAAATACCAAATGGTATGGAATAAACAACTATACAGTGCAAAAAAGCAGTCAGCGCATAAGTAAGAGCAAAAATGAATCAACTATTAAACAAGTATGGAGGGATAGAACATACCCATAATAAGGTTGTTCAGGAGCACCAACACAGGGAGTGCCCACCCAGATGCACGTTTCAGCGCTAAATGTCTTCATCAGGGGGTGGCGCTGATAGTTCACACACAGTATTTAAATGAACGCTAGCCAATGGTGCTTAAATATATCCAGGTGATATATATATATATATGCCCATAAATCAGATCAGTGCACTCACTGTTTACTATTGGTGGCAATATGTGGTCGAGTACATGGCCGGACTCCAGAAACGGCAACAACGAGACACTGGGGCGGAAACACATCAGCGCGTCACCTGACGCGGTCACGTGTGTCAGCAACCCAGCGTGTCATGGGTGACGAATCGGAGGCCGGTCAATCACAACCAATCAGAATGCAACCAGTGATTGAAGGCATGAAAAGCATTCAGAAGGATATTAACCCTGTACGGGCAGTCCAATAGCGATACACTTCATGTCTGCAAGTCTAAACCCAAAATACAGAGAGACAAGATAGTTATACAGATATATTGCACATGTATCATACAAATACATATAAATATATGGCCACAAAGTTATGTTGTGTGATGAAGAGTGTCAACGTGTAGGGAGTAATCAAGTGTGGAACATTATTATCAATTATAAATGTGTGAAAAAAGACCAATATATACGTGCCAAAAGGAAAAATCCAGTGCACAACCTGAACATAGTAGGTAAGTGACAGGTAAGAAATGATATTAAACACAATAAAGTGTTGTTTATATTGAACATGTGTAAGTAAAAGAGTGAAAAGGTAATAAATGTATGGTGACAAAATAAAAGAAATAAAAAACGAAAAATAAAATAGTGTGAATAGGCGTGTGCGATGAAAAAAGAAGAAAAAAACAACGTGTGTATTATGCATCAAAAAATAAAATGGACTACAAGTGCCAGCACAAAGCAGATTTTAGTTACATGTCGATATATCTAATACAACACGCCTCAAAGGTGCAGAATATAATATGCAGTGATCTGCAGACAGAGCCCGCTTTTCTATTGTCTGTGAAGATCATCAGAAGTAGGAAATCATTGTTGAGGATGAAGATCATGACAACCCGAAAATTGCACAGTTGACATAGTCAACACAGGCAGCGTAAACCATATATCTAATCTGTATACATAAATAAAGAAATGTAGATTAAAATCAAAATAAGAACATAAAATCAAAAATACCCGACTAAAAGCTTTGGTAGCAGTCAGAGAAATGCAGCAACACCAATGTTCTCATTGACACCCCTCGGTTGTGTTGTCTTAAGCCTCCATATCCACCTGCATTCTGATTGCAAAAGCCTCTTTTTACATCTCGTCCTCGCATATCAGTATTGATGTGATCTATTCCCTTCACTCTCACAAGTCTAGAGTTACACGCATGATGTAGGTGAAAATGTTGTGGAATCGTCTTCAGCTGTTCCATATACTCTACTGGTTTGGCATTTTCAATGTCTCTAACATGTTCTCTTACGCGAAAGCGCAATTCTCGGGTTCTCATGCCAATATACATTTTAGGGCAAGGGTAAGTTGCATGATAGATCACACCTGTAGTGCCACATGTAATTGGCCATGGGATCTTAACATTTTTCAACCCACTTGAGTCAACAAAACCTTGAGAGCGTTCAATATTAGGGCAACTAATACAGTCGCCGCAAGGGTTACAATCCCACTTAGGACCAATCTTTCCAAAACATTTACCCGGTTTTTCCACTGTTCGGTAACTGAACTATTGCGTCACGTAAAGAACGCGCTCTACATGGTGCAACAGCAAGATAATTTGGTAGTACTTTCTGTAGAATTGGATCATTGAGGAGCATCGGCCAAAATGTGTTTGAGGTGTCCCTCATTTCTGACCAAATGATACGTGTTCGTAAATCTTACCTTAGGAGAAATTCCTTATTTTTAGTTACAGTTTGTAATAGCTGTGCACGAGGGGGAGCTGTGCACGTGGTCGTCAATGGGCTTTATTAACATTGCGGCAGCGGCTGCAGCCCTGTTGAGCAAGTCTCTTTCTTAACTCAGTCGTGCGGAATTTCAAATCTTCATGAGTTGAACAAATTTTCTTAACACGCAGTAATCGTCCAGTTGGTATAGCTTCGATGGTGTGGCGGGGATGTGAAGACGTGGCGTGAAGAAATGAGTTTGTTGATGTCTCTTTACGATGCAAATCTGTCTGGAGACAACCATTATGGTTCCTTTTAGTTAGTATGTCCAAAAAATCTATCTCAACATGATTCCACTTGCATGTTAATTTAATGTTACGTGTATTATAGTTAAATACACTGATGAATTCCATTAATTCATCCGAAGTCCCCTGCCAGATCATGAAGATGTCATCAATGAACGGGCCCAGAAAAGGAGCTGGTTCATTGATATCTCATGATCTGGCAGGAATAGGTCCCTCTCCCACAGCCCCAGGAACAGGTTGGTGTATGAGGGTGCACAGGCTGCCCCCATTGCCGTGCCCTGGAGTTGCAGGTAGAAGGACCCATTGAACGTGATAAAAATTGTGTTTGAGAACAATGTCCGATAGGGTGAGCAACAACTCTGAAAAGTCTTTCCTATATTACTCATATGCAAAAAGGTGGCCACTGCATGCAACCCATCCGAATGCTGGATGCCGATATATAGTGACTCAATGTCACAAGTTACCAAAATATGTCTGTCATCTAAATGAATCTCTTCAATTTTCAACAACAAATCTGCAGAGTCGCACAGATACGAAGGTAGACATTCCACTAATGGTTTTAAATGGTGGTCGACCCATCCGCACACCTTCTGAGTTAACCCCCCGGTACACAATATAATTGGCCTACCTGGAGGGTCCTTATGAATTTTGGGTAGTAGAAAAGGCGTCTGTATCGTTGGCTCAGTCACAATCAGTGCCTCCATTAGGGACTTGGAGAGGACTCCGGCATCCATACCATCTTGTAGAATGTGGATCATCTTTGCTCTAAAGGATAATAAAGAATTGTATGTTAACCTTCTACAACAAGTGGAGTTTTTTTTTATTTAGTTTTTTTTTAAATTGATGTATTTTTTATTTTTCCAAACATAACAAACAAGCGAACAACAATTCAACAATATTTCCCATGGCAATAGCATCTCTGAACACATATCATTATTTTGCATATTATATAATCTACAATTTGTATAAATTACTTCAAATGATCCTAGTTGGAGCGAGGACAGAATTAGAGATTTTAGCCCAAAGACAAATTGAAAAAGTGTCAATATTCATAGGAAATGAAACACACTAAATAAACCATAAAGAAGGGGGAAGGGAAGTATAGAGGGGGAGGGGGAAGAGGATGGACACGTGTATCCCCATCGTTACCGCGATTCAATACAGATATTTAAGGAATCAGATCATGATTGGTGTCACACCAGACAGCTGATGTTCCAGATACCAAGTTGTGGAGCCAAAGCATGCAATCAGTTTTTGTTTTATATGAAGTGGTAAGAGAGGTATAAAGTTCTCCCACAACTTAAAAAAGGCTTCAGTTTTGTGCTCTTTTCGATGGGAGGTTTCCACCCAATCCATTCGGAAAAGATAAGATATTTTTTCTAGGGAAATACGATGTGTGGGGGGTGTATTATTTATCCAAACCTGGAGAATGGCCTTCCTAGCAGCCGCAGAGACATAGTATAACAGCTGTTTGTGATGTTTCGGGATAAAGAGCATGGAAGGTGGCAGTATCCCAAAGAGACCCCACTTTTGGGTTGAGGGGCATGGTATGGTCAGGGTGTTCGACACAAAATATTGTATCTTTCGCCAAAAGTCAACAATAGTTGGGTATAACCAGAGACAATGTAATTGTGGTGCTCCACACTTTAAACACGAATGGTCAGAGGAGTTACCCATGAGAAAGCCCCTATAAGGGGACACGTCAGCCCTATGGGCTATTGTAAAAGACATCTCCCAGGACATGGCTGATGGGAGGTATTTGGCAGCCATAATTACAGATGATAGGACATCGTCATGAGTTGTTTGATCTAAGTGGTCAACCCAGTAAGATACGCCTGATCTCGATTTAGTGTAGTCCAATGGCTGTCTTAAAACGTTATAATAGGTAGTGATTAGTCTTTTTCGGCATTGATGAAATGGAGTTAAGTGACAGAAGAAGTCATCCCAGTCTTGGTCTTGTAAGTGTCTAATGACCTTGTGAGCATAGCTACAGGCCTGCATGTAATAAAATGGGTGTTGGCCCAAAAAATCATATTGTATACGTAGTTCATTAAATGAGTATGGACGACGAGTGAGCATGTTAGTTATCTATTTAATACATGTCAACCCCCCCCCCCAACCCATCCACGAAAAACCACATGGAGGTTGGCATTTTGGAAGTCAAAGTTATGGACCCAAGGAAGAAGTAGGAAAAATCTAGGGTTTAAACCTAAGTGTTGCCTGACCTTGGTCCATGTTTCCAGGAGGACATGACTAGGGGGTTAGCCCGTTCATCAGGTGATAGAGCCGAGTAGGGAGTGTGTAAGAGGCATGTTAAGGAAATGGGTTTTGAAAATTGTTGGTCCAATGTAGAATCAGAAAAGCAGGAGCTACCAGTTATCCAATCTCCAATCACTCGTAGTTGAGCTGCCATATTGTATAAGTGAATCTGTGGAAAATTAATCCCTCCATTTTCATGATGTTGCTGCAATATGCATAGGCTCACTCTTGGTCTCTTTTGGTTCCAAATGTAGCCTCAAAAGATAGTATTCAGCCGCCTAACGTCAACTGGTCTCAAGTATATCGGCAAGGATTGTAGTAAGTATAACAATTTAGGGAAGACAACCATTTTTAATAGATTAGCCCTACCTAAAAATGATAGAGTAAAGTGCCTCCAAGCCATGAGTTGGGATATTCCCCCTTCTTGGTGAAGGAGTTTCTCAAATATTCGCAATGTTTCTCGTTCCTCAACTGTCACAAATAAATCGCCTTCCTCTTTAAAATACCATTTCTTAAAGATCAAAGATTGTGCAAAAAATTGCAGATCTTTTACTGCTGAGAAAAGATCAAAACAGGAGGCGGGAGAAAAGGTCAAGACTTTGTCCAACAGTGTGATGTCACCTATAGATAATTGATGCATAGAAATGTTAATTACCTTCTTTTGATGTCTTGGATTTTGTTCCAATCCCTTATTCATTTTTCTCCTACTGTTGGACGACTGATTTTAGTTCCGTTTTCTTTTGTATCTTGGTAAGTCACGTGTAGACCTCACGCTACTACATAATGTCATATCAAGGTGACCGCTCTGTGATGACAAAGATCACATAGAAGAGGAAAGACTCAGTGATTACCATTTTGTCTCCCATTCCATCAATATATTTTCTTCTGTTGAAAATCATTATTATCACATATCAATTTCTTTGTTTTTCTGCTCTCCATTTCTTTTTCCCACACGAGGCCTTGTTGATCCAATTGTGTTTTAAATGTTTCTAAGTCCTCTTTAGACATCTCTGCTTTTAATTTTTGCTGGATCTTTTCCAGCTCGTTATCCCTGTTTTCTAATGATGTGTTATTGAGTCCAATAAGAAGCTCCATCACTTTAAATGAACACGCACTGCAGTTCTCCTCCCATTTAGATGGAATATTCACATCTTCAGTTGGAAATGATGGGAAAACTTGTATGCGTAACCCCCTCGGTATGAGGTTCCGTTGGAGATAATTTGCTAGGAATGCTCGGTTTACAAGGCTTTTGAAGGAGTTCTGTGGCTCCCTAATATTTCTCTGACTGCCAACACCTGTGGCTGTGGAGTCATCTTTAACCAGCCATGACTGTTCTCTGGCTCTAAAATCCATAGTTGGGTTTCTGGCACTATCTGTAAAAACACAGAAAACAAACTGATAAATAATCCAAAAAGACAGCGAGGATCTGAAATCCCAAATGCAGGTGCACGGCCTTTATTACTAGTAAGGGGGGATCCTAGGGTGAAGTCCTGAGCACATCAATATATATATATATGTATAGAAGGTAGAAATTCGAGGCACTCACCGCTGTTTCTGTAACTTCCGACCATGTCATCAAGAAGTGACCAGGAAGCAGCATGAGCACAAAAAGCTATAACTGGGTTTGGGGGCCGCGGCGGATCATCGTTAGGAAGGCTCGGGCAGCCGACCAAGGCTCCCAGGGGGCCCATGGCTGCCAAGCCCATAACATTTATTGGCTGGGCTGCACGGGCCCCCTCAAGCCCATTGGCGCCTAGCACTGGAGGGGGCCCCGATACTAGCGACAGCCACATTCACTTGTATCTGCATCCTCAGGACGCAGATATGAATTAATGATATAGGCTTCAGGCCAAGTTAGGACTGCAGCCTATAAGGTGCTGGGAAGACTCCCTGGGCAGGCCGCCGTGATGACGTAACTGCATCACGCTGATATGAGCATGCGTTCTGCCTGGAGACAGTGCAGCGCACCGTCCGTCGCGGGAACGGGGCAAGGTAAGTACAATGTTTTGTTTTGGAGGCAATATATGTGGCAATATACAGGGGGGTGATTGCTGTGTAGCACTACATACAAGGGGAGCGGGGATATGTGGCACTATATACAAGGGGAGAGGGGGCTGTGTGGCACTATATACAAGGGGAGGGGGGATGTGTGTGAAGCTATCTACAGGGGCTGTGTGTGTGATGCTATCTACAGGGGCTGTGTGTGTGGCGCTATCGACAGGGGCTGTGTGTGTGGCGCTTTCTACGGGGGCTGTGTGTGTGGTGCTTTACTTTACCTTCTGTGAGTCACTAGATTTATAGAGAATCTGTCTCCTCTCCTGACATGTTTTTTATAGGAAATCCTTGTATTTCACAAAATATCTTTGTGCAGTTCAGGACTGATAGACAATTGCGTGTTACCATTCCCCTTGTCAGGAGGATGTGTCCCTGCACAGTGTGATACTGTCAGTATGTAGGGACGCAGCCCTTTGACAAGGGGAATCGTAACATCCATCTGTTAATGCTTGCACAAAAAGGTAGTGGCAGGGCGGCGGAGGAGTAGGGGGGCCCCATGTTTGGGTAACAGCCCAGGGCCTATGGCCTACTTAATCCGCCACTGTTTAGGGGGCCTCGTTCTGGAGATAGGCGCCGGTCACAGAGGTGGGACTCCCATCTATCTGACATTTATGACATATCCTGTGGAGATGTCATTAATGTCCTTCATGGGAAAACCCATTGAAGGGGATAGACAAATCTTACCTGTCCATACAGAAGTGACATTAATACATTGGGAGGAGCTTTCAGTTGCCGGTTAGTTGTCCGTTCTACGATGGTTGGAAACCGAACAGTTTCTATGGCGATGACGTAACATGGGAGCCCTGCATGTTGTCCAGTGGGAGCGGAGTCTGTTTAGAAAGAGAGAAATCCAATATTTATTATAATATTACAGGAAAAGGTATAGTAGGGGATAATGTTTTATCCATAGCACCTTAAAAATCCTGATTAGAGAGCGGACCCTGTCCCATATATACATATAACTGAACAGTACTTTATATATAGTATATATGAGGACAGTAAAGAGGGAGTACAGTATATACAGTGAGGACACGTCCCATATATACATATAACTGAACAGTACATTATATAGAGTATATATGAGGACAGTAAAGAGGGAGTACAGTATATACAGTGAGGACACATCCTATATATACATATAACTGAACAGTACTTTATATACAGTATATATGACTGTATGTACCCGGGAACCGGCGACTGTTCCCAAGTGCTTATTCTAAACCTGTATTTCAGCGTGCGCTACTGCTCATGCGCAGTCACATCGCTGTAGAAGACTGTATGTACCCGGGAACCGGCGACTGTTCCCAAGTGCTTATTCTAAACCTGTATTTCAGCGTGCGCTACTGCTCATGCTCAGTCACATCGCTGTAGAAGACTGTATGTAACCGGGAACCGGCGACTGTTCCCAAGTGCTTATTCTAAACCTGTATTTCAGTGTGCGCTACTGCTCATGCGCAGTCAAATCGCTGTAGAGGACGGTATGTACCCGGGAACCGGCGACTGTTCACAAGTGCTTATTCTAAACCTGTATTTTAGCGTGCGCTACTGCTCATGCGCAGTCACAGCGCTGTAGAAGACGGTATGCACCCGGGAATCGGAGGTTGTTTCCGAGTGATTCTAATTTACTATTTCAGCTTCTGCTACAAGTACTAGGACTGCAGTAGCTTCGCTGTTCAAATCTTAGCCGTCACTTGGGAATTACACCTCTGAGTAATCCAGAGCTAGAAACCAGCCTGATAATTATCAGTAATTAATAATAATATTAATTACCAGTCCTCTGATTCCTCCATTGCCGCTGACTGGAGGATTCTATATTTTGCTTCTCTTCACTTATAGACATCTAGAAAAGAAAGAGGTGCTATAATACGTTCCTGGTATATGCTATAGATGTACTGGATCAGTAAAGAGATGTTAGTGTGCCTGGTTTCTGATAAAGCTCAAATCATTTTTAAGGGGCAATTAAATCCGTTCTGGGGTACATTCTGCGGAGCCAAACTAGAGATCCCACCTCAAGTCTTCCTATCCAAGAGGTCGCACCGACCACCCCACACTGACTATAAGCCACAAGTATCATGGAATTGTCTCTGACCACAGCCCCTAAATTATTCACCAATCACACCAAAGATCAGATGTCTAGAAGAAATAGCGCTCTCCTTCACATCTGTATAACAGAAAACCATTCTACAATCTATTCAGTGGACCATTTACATCTCATTTATAACATGGGCCTAAGTGTGGCCTAGAGAGGACACCAAATATCTGATATCATCATCAGGAAAAATATTACACATTCAATAGAGACCTCACATGCGCCAAGTTATGACACAAAGTGATATCACTAGTAGTGAAAATAGCCGGACACTGACTTGTGACTTCTGGCCAAATCACTAGAGAAGAAAAGAAAAGGAGACGCGTCAACTAAACTGCGCCACTCACAGCAAAAATATTAAAACCATGCCCACACAAACCCTACAAAAATGAGCCTTATTTCAGGGGAGACTTTCATGGACACTGCTGATAACCAGAAAGATTGTGTAACATACTGACAAACAAAATATACTGGGCTCGATAACGTCATTGTCATTACACATAGGGATTTCTACATCAGGAACACCTCAAATAATGATGATATCTTGTTACTAGCCGGGATGTAAGGGGCGTCTGGCTGCAACATTTATCACCCCATTCATCGCTACCTTTCATTTGGTGGATCTGACGGCAAGTAGAGTGTCCTTCCTTACCCTGCCACAAATGGAGCATTTTATAGGAGTTCTTCCCATCTTAGACATTTATGGCATACATCAGAGCTGGACCCGCCATAAATGTCTAAGATGGAAAAACCCCTTTAAGCTGCACACTCGTCTGTAAGAGATGAAACACTACTCTATGGCCAGAGGTAGACAACTGACTGTTAGAACGTCCAAATGTCCTCAAGGATATCCTCCAAGAACAAGAACTCCAGAAGAAAACTCTTCTGCAAACAGCAACCAAACCGCATCTGACCGGGGAAATCCAACTCAAAATCACTTTATTACCAGAACTGTATGAATTATTTCTATCACAGCTACTTTACTTAGTCATAATACTTTCTATAGGAGTTTTATCAACATTTCGGCCCCATTCACACGGCTGTGCCCATAATCACGGCCTGTGATTGTGGGCACGGCCAGCTGCCGATGGCCGCGGGCCGCAGTTTCGGGCCGTGCTCTCATACAAAGTATGGGAGCACGGCCCATAAAAAACGAAAAGTAGGACATGCTCCATAATTCACGGCACGGTTCTACGGCACAGACAGCTATCCGTAGCGATACGGAAAGGTTTCTGCGGCCAATAGAACCAGGCGGTTCTGTTTTTTTACAGTCATGTGCATGGGGCCTTAAATTGTTACTAAACATAGTGACATGTCAGAAGTTTTGATCGGTGGGAGTCCTAGCACTGAGACCCCCACTTATTGCTAAAATGAAGCAGCAGAAGCGGCAGGGTGAGCGATGTACTGCTTTGTTTCTGATCGTCTTCCCTCGGAAAGTTGAGCAAACGGTGTACAGACTGAGAGTTTACATTTAGTCCGTACAACGCTCACTCAGTTTTCCGTGAAAAGCCAATCAGAAACCATGCGGCACAGCACTCACCCAAGCGCTTCTGCCGCTTCGCTGTAGCAGTCGGGGGGGGGGGGTCTCAGTGCTCTGACCCCCACTGATCAAAACTTCTGCTATGTCACTTTGATATGTTAAAAGTTTAGTTACACTTTATCAGCCTCACACAAGACTAAAAACATACCTTTACCCAACTGCCCCATGACAATCACAATACCTAAACGGCTCCAACGCCAGCCACAAAGTCCTATAAATTAATCAAATTAATCAGTTCCGCGTTTTTTTCTGCCACCCATTGATTTCAATGAGGGGTCAGAGGCGGAAACCGCTCCAGGAAAGTGATTTGGGGCATTTTTTTTGGCGCTGATTCCGTTGCGGTTTCCGTGTGAACCGACCTGTGGAGCATTCACCATCTTGATTCTCTGAACTTGGAAATAGACACCTGAAAAAGAAGAAGGAGGTGTGAGAATACATTCCTGGTAAATGTTATCGATTTCTATATAACGCCGATGTCTGTAAGAAATCCATGAAATAAGATGTTACTGCAGCGTGTGATCTACAACTACAATCTATCCGGATACTTACCAGTCGCTGATACTAATCATAAAGGGGGCAATTTATTAACACTGGGGTTTTATACACCAGTCTTAATAGAAAAAAAATTGACCGTAAAGTGCGACACATTTATTAAGAGGCAAAAGCATTTTAATAAATGTGTTGCATTTTTCTGCTGGGCCGTGCGGTAAAATTGTGCAGCAATGACCACACCATGCGCCATAGCATCCCTCCCACGTCTCCCATAACATCAAAAAACACATACTCACCTCACCGCTCTTCTTCTCCCCTCCATCTCGTCATCATTTCAGCGCCGCTCATACATAGTGGATGCCGAGAAGTGTCAGAGCCATATATGCAGGAGCGGATTACAATGAGGGCAATGTGGGCACTTGCCCAGGTCCCGAGGCTGAAGGGGGACCAGTTCGCCCCGGTTTTCCCGAACTGGTTGTTAAAATTACAGCTGGTTCAGAGAACCGGGGTGAAACAGGACTTCTTACCCAATTGTATCCGTGTCCTTAGGATGCAGATACAACTGATTACTATTGCACTGGCTTTTTTTTCTGTGGGCAGCATTGGGGCAATATCTACAGGGCACTCTATTTACACTGGGCAATATCTACAGGGGACATTTTGACTGGCGCGATCTACAGGGGGCAGTGTGACTGCCACTATTTACAGAGGGTATTGTGACTGGTGCTATCCACAGAGGTTATTGTGACGGTCATTATTTACAGAGGGCATTGTGACTGGCGCTATCTACAGGGGGCATTGTCACTGGCACTATCTACAGGGGGCATTGTTAGTGTGTGTGGTGTTTCAATGAACGCTGTGTATAGGAATAGAGACAGCAGCAGCAGCGGCGCTGTCTCTATTCCTCCCGGTGATCATGTGACTGGTCACATGATCGCCGGTTGCTGTTACTGACAGACTGCTGCTGGGTCTTACTAGACCCAGCACAGCCCAGTTAGTGACAATCGTCACTATGAGAGGGCTGATTTCCCCTGTAACTGGGGCTGTTGTGCAACTCCAGTTACAGTGGAAAAGATGGTGTAAAAGAAAGAAAAAAAATATATAAAGTTCCCCAAAGGTCTTTTTTGACCTTTGAGGGACAGACCATAATAATAAAAAAATAATAAAGTACAAAAAAAATGAAATAATAAATACACATAAAATACCCACCCCCAAAAAAATACCGTTCCCCCCGCCAATCATTGTTGTAACGCTAGCGCTGACCCAATTACCCTAATATAGACATATAATATATTAAAATTTACGGTAGACAATGACGATCACAAAAAAAAGGTCTATTTTAGGGTAAAACTATGTTATTACCAAAAAAAAAAAAAGCTGAAACGTAAAAAAGCTTCTTTTTTTACTATTATTTTCAAACTTTATGAATGAAAATTCTAAAATGGCAAAAAGGTGGGTATAAAAACGATAAAAAAATAAACCTCCATTGTCTACGGAAAAAAACGTCGCAAAAATAACGTCGTTAGCCCAACAAATAAAAACGTTATAGCCATTTAACTAACACGTGCTAAAAATGGCTAAACGGTGTCTGGTCCTGAAGGCGCAAAATAGCCCGGTCCTGAACTGGATAAGATCTTCTGGGGTCCTGTATCTAAGCCTACATTGTTAGGCTTAGATACGGGGTCTAACTAACAGTGTCACACATGGAGCCTGTATCTAAGCCTAACACAATGTAGGCTTAGATACAGGACCCCAGATGACATTCTTTTTATTCCTGTATAAGGGTATGTTCACACGGCCTATTTACGGACGTAATTCGGGCGTATTAACCCCCGAATTACGACCGAAATTACGGCTTGAAAGCGTTGGCAAACATCTGCCCATTGAAAGCAATGGGCTGACGTTTGTCTGTTCACACGAGGCGTATATTTACGCGTCGCTGTCAAAAGACGACACGTAAATAGACGCCCGCGCCAAAGAAGTGTCATGTCACTTCTTCAGACGTAAATGGAGCCGTTTTCCATGGACTACATGGAAAACCAGCTACAGTTACGTCCGTAATGGACGCGGCGTTCAAGCGCCTGCACATGCCGTTACGGCTGAAATGACGGGGCTGTTTTCTCCTGAAAACAGCCCCTTAATTTCGGCCGTTACGGACGCTGCCGTGTGAACATACCCTAAGATTAGTGTTTTGGGGCCCTGTATCTAAGCCTAACATGTGGTATTCTTAGATACATGGCCCATGTGTGACACTGTCTGCTTGGGTAATGTTACTAAGGCTACCTTGTGGTAGGCTTAGATACATGGTCTAACAGTATCACACATGAGCAGTGTATCTAAGCATCCCTCTTTTCTTAGTTATTAGGTGTTTTTTACAGGTTGGGTCCTTGGTACTACATCAAGTTCAAGGACTACTTCAATGGCACCTTTTTTATTTGTAATAAAATCGTTAACCAGTGTTGTGTGTGTTATTTTATTACAATATTTTTTCTATGTCCTTCTCATTTATTTAAAAATGTATTACTAGTGCATTATTAATGGCCACTGTCTAACAGCGTCCATTAGTAAGGCTTCATGCACACTAGCGTGTGTATTTTCCGCGCGTGAAAAACTTGCGTCAAGCCCATCCGTGTGTTTGCGTTAGGGCGGATTAACACGAACGTGCTATACGTCCGTGCAACCCCCGTGGTATTCACGCTTGTGGCACGGACCTATGCTAGTCTATGGGGCAGTGCAGACAGTCCGTGAATTTTACGCAGCGTGAGTCCGCTGCGTAAAACTCGCGACATGTTCTATATTTCTGCGTTTTTCGAGCAGCACGCACCCATTGAAGTCAATAGGTGCGTGAAAATCAGGCGCACCCCATGGAAGCACTTCCGTGTGACGCGCGTAATTCGCGCAACAGCAGTAAAATAATGAATGTAAACAGAAAAGCACCACGTGCTTTTCTGTTTACAAACATCCAAACGGAGTGTCATAATGATGACGGCTGCGCGAAAACCGCAGCCGCACATCCGTATGAACATGACACGGAGCGGTCAAGTGCATTTTGCGCACGCAAAACGCCACCGTATTTGTGTGCGCAAAACGCACACGCTCGTGTAAATCCGCCCTTATGCATCAGTGTGCTTTTCGATTGTCATGTGTTATTCACGCACTCACAAAGCCAGCCCATTTTTTTCTTCTTTTTTACAACAAATTACTGTGTAAATCACGCACCAAACACGTGTGCGGTGCGTGGTTTTCACGCATGCATTAACTTCAATGTGAGTGTAGGTGCATGATAACGCACCAATAGAGGACATGCAGTATGTTTCACGCAGCGGACTCTCGCTGCGTGAAAAGTCACGCATGTGTCAACGGCCCCATTCACACCAGGGTGAATCTCGTCCGTGTGCTGATCGTCGAAACCACGCATAGCACACGCGACCCATTTATTTCAATGGGGCCGTTTTCACGCAGCGAGAGTCCGCTGCGTGAAACATACTGCATGTCCTCTATTGGCGCGTTATCATGCACCTACACTCACATTAAATAGACGCATGCGTGAAAACCATGAACCAAACAAGCGTGTTTGCTGCGTGATTTATGCTGCAATTTGTTGTAACAAAAAAATGGCCTTTCTGAGTGCGTGAATAACGCATGCCACTTGCTAAGCACACTGATGCAGAACGCACACAAACTGACCCCATTCATACGCGTTTCTCACGGGCGTCAATCTTACACGCAAGTGTGCATGAGGCATAAGACGGGGCTGGACGAACACTAACCATCACTATGACCCTGTTACCCTCCGCCACCAGGGGCACCGGGAATAGCATACCTGGGTAACATCCAGTAGCTGACCATCGCTAATACTGTGGTGGATTCAGACCAACGTGGCGTTTTTGCGCAGGCAAAACACGTGGCATTTCGCCTGCGCAAAAGCCACTTACCTGCTCCGTGAGGCAGCGTCATATGCGTGATTTTTGCGCAGCCGCCATCATTATGACACGCCATTTGGATGTTTGTAAACATAAAAGCACGTGGTGCTTTTCTGTTTACATTCATCCTTTTGACAGCTGTTGTGCAAAACATCCAGTTCGCACGGAGGTGCTTCCGTGCGGCAATGCGTGGTTTTCACGCACCTATTGACTTCAATGGGTGCGTGATTCGCGCAAAACGCCGGAACATAGAACATGTCGTCAGTTATACGCAGCGGAATCACGCTGCGCAAAAATCAATGACAGTCTGCACTGCTCCATAGACTTGCATAGGTCCGTGCCACACGTGTGAAAAACACGCGGGTTGCACGGACGTATATGGCGTTCGTGTAAATCCGCCCTTAGGTAGACAGCGCCACTATGATTCCGGTCCACAACGGATTGCTTCATGTCTCTGCCTAGGTCTATGTCCAAGCAAAGCGTGCAGGAGCGGAATCCCCGACCATAGTGGGATTCCACTACTCCGATAAGTTACAATAGCGCTAGGTACAGGTGGGGGGAGGGGTAGTGTGTCATCTATGTAATAAAATTACTCCTCCTCACAACACAAAGTGCAGGAGGAGGAATGGTACATGAAGTACAATAACGGAGGCAGCATTAGGCTAAGTTCACACAGAGTATTTTGGCGAGTTTTTTATAAGCGGAAACAGCGTTGCAAAACTCGTCAAAAACGGCCCGAAAATGCGTACCATTGATTTCAATGGGAGGCGTCGGCGTCTTTTTCCCGCGAGCAGTAAAACTGCCTTGCGGGAAAAAGAAGCGACATGCTCTATCTTCGGGCGTTTACGCCTCTGACCTCCCATTGACTTCAATGCGAGGCAGAGAAAGCGTATTTCGCGTTGTTTTATGCCCGCGGCGCTCAATTGCCGCGGGCGAAAAACGCCACAAAAAACAGACGCAAAAAACAATGCCAAAAATGCTACGATAAAGCCGCGAAAAAAAGCCGCAAACAAAGAGGCAAAGAACGCCACAAAAAACGACAGGGAAAACGCCACGAAAGACGCAACGAAAAACCCAGAAAAAAAAAACGCAAACAACGACGCAAAAAAAGACGCGAAAAACGACGAAAAAAGGCTACGATAAACGCCACGGAAAACGCTGCGAAAAAGACGCGAAAAAAGAGGCAAAGAACGCCGCGAAAAACAACTGGGAAAACACCACGAAAGACGCAACGAAAAATGCAGCAAAAATAGCCGCAAACAACGACACAAAAAAAGAAACGATAAACGACGCGAAAAAGGCTACGATAAACGCAACGGAAAACACAGCAAAAAACATCGCAAAAAAAGACGCAAACAAACAAGCAAAAAACGCCAAGATAAACTAAGCGAAAAACGCCCCGAACAAAGCGGCAAACAAAAACGCAAACAAAGCCGCAAACAGCGCACAAAAAACTCCGGGAAAAATGACGCAAAAATCAACGTGCAGGGAGAGGTCAATCTGCCGCAAACTTCAAGACGGAATTTTGAGGCAGATATTCTTCCTGCAAAAAAACTCTGTGTGAACATGGCCTTAGTGGAGAGAGACATGAGATAGAAGAGGGTGGACGAGGGTGAGGGAGACACGAAGAGGTTTATAGACCTGAAAAGAGAAAGAAAACATAAATGTGAAAACATAATGGGGGGAGAACGGTCACCATCCTTCAAGAATGTCAGCAAGAAGACAAGTCCAGTGAAGGAGGTCAGCGGGGAGGAGCAGGGACAGCTCACGTGAACTCTTGGAAGGTACGTGCACGCTCATTGCAGCCTGCAAGGAGCGTGCACGGGAAAAAAGTTTCCTCACAAGGAAAGATCAACAAACCAGAGCTGAACTGCATGTAAACAAGCTGTGCTAAACCCAAAGCAGAAATGTGCTAAGTAGAATTTTTAAAAAAAAATAATGCTTTATTTAGGTTGTCTGTATAAGGGGTAATGTAGGACACAGTTTTTGGAAAAATTTTGGTATCTCGAACAACCCCTTTAAAGAGGCTCTGTCACCAGATTTTGCAGCCCCTATCTGCTATTGCAGCAGATCGGCGCTGCAATGTAGATTACAGTAACGTTTTTATTTTTTTTTAAACGAGCATTTTTGGCCAAGTTATGACCATTTTTGTATTTATGCAAATGAGGCTTGCAAAAGTACAACTGGGCGTGTTTACAGTAAAAGTACAACTGGGCGTGTATTGTGTGTTACATCGGGGCGTTTTTACTTCTTTTACTAGCTGGGCGTTAGGAATGGGAGTGTATGATGCTGACGAATCAGCATCATCCACTTCTCTTCGTTACCACCCAGCTTCTGGCAGTGCAGACACAGCGTGTTCTCCAGAGATCACGCTGTGACGTCACTCACTTCCTGCCCCATGTCCTGCATCGTGTCGGCCACATC
Source organism: Rhinoderma darwinii (assembly GCF_050947455.1). Lineage (NCBI taxonomy): Eukaryota > Metazoa > Chordata > Amphibia > Anura > Rhinodermatidae > Rhinoderma > Rhinoderma darwinii. The sequence goes on from NW_027464450.1 coordinate 73,259, forward strand.
GGCACCAGAGGCTACAGTTGATTCTGCAGCAGCATCAGCGTTTGCAGGTAAGTAGCTACATCGACTGTAGCCTCTGGTGCCGATGTGTCCTCGCTCGTCCGACACGATGCAGGACCTGGGGCAGGAAGTGAGTGACGTCACAGCGTGATCTCTCGAGAACACGCTGTGTCTGCACTGCCAGAAGCTGGGCGTTGTGAAGAGAAGTGGATGATACTTCTCGTCAGAACGCCCAGCTAGTAAAAGTAGTAAACACGCCCCGATGTAACACACATAATACACGCCCAGTTGTACTTTAGAAAGCCTCATTTGCATAAATACAAAAATGGTCATAACTTGGTCAAAAATGCTCGTTTTTTTAAAAATAAAAACGTTACTGTAATCTACATTGCAGCGCCGATCTGCTGCAATAGCAGATAGGGGTTGCAAAATCTGGTGACAGAGCCTCTTTATGGTAAAAGTAGATGTTAAATCTACTTTTACCTTAAGAGAAGGTAAGTGTGTACAGTAAAAACTAAACCCAAAAACCATGGAGGAAGCTCAGTTTTCTCAAATTCAACCATTACATGGTACTTTAAATGGTGCCTAAAAAACGACAACTCCTCTCGCAAAAAAATAATCCTTCACACACCACTCCATTGACGTAAAAATAAAAATGAAATGAAAAATGGCTTGTATAACCTCTTCAGGCCGAAGCCATTTTAATAGACTTTGAGGGCTTATTTTTACGGGAGGCGTCGTAGTTTCTATTAGTAGCATCTAAAGTACCATACAATGCACTGGTAAACGGAAAAAAAAATATTTGCGTGCTGATATTGGAAAAAACTGCGATCCCTTCATGGCTTTTTGGGTTTCGTTCTTACAGATTTCACCGTGCGGTAAAAATGAAAACGGAACTACATGCTGTGGCTCAATACGATTGCGGTGATACCAATTTATATAGGTTTTCTTAAATTACACTACTTTCAAAGAAAAAAAACTTTTTGGTAACATTTTTTTATTGGTGTAGCCACATTCTAAGAGCCATACGGTTTTTATTTTTTCATCGATTGAGCGGTGTGATGCGTATTTTTTGTGGGACGAGCTCTAGTTTTTATAGGTACCATTTTTTGGTACATGCAATTTTTTGATCACTTTTTATAAAAAAAATTTTAAGAGCTAAGTTGACCAAAAAACAGCAATTTTGGGGTTTTAATTATTTTTGGGTTCACCATGCGCGTTAAATAACGCTATATTTGAATAGTTCAGAAACAGCTATACCAATTTTGTTAACTTTTTACATTACTTTAGAGGAAAACTGGGAAAAGGTGTTTTTTTTTACTTTTAATTTGTTCTTTTTTCCTTACTAAAAACTAGATTTCCCTTTTTTTTGCTAGGGGACATGAACCAGCGATTGTTAGATCGCCGGTACAATACACTGCAATACTAATGTATTGCAGTATATTGTCATTTCCACAGGCTTCTGTTAAAGTGCAGCTAAACGTTTAACAAACTTCTGACATCTCATAGTGACATGTCAGAAGTTTTGATTGGAGGAGGTCCAAGCACTGAGACCCCACCTATCGCTAAAAGTACGGAGCTGAAGCGCTTGGTACGGGCTCTTAGACTTTCTCCGATACATGGTTTCCGGAAAAAGCCGAACAGACACGAAGCGGCTGAGCGCTCACACGAGAACTTCAGCTGCTTCATTCTAGCGATTAGTGGGGGTCTCAGTGCTCGGACCCCCACCAATCAAAACTTCTGACACGTCACTATGACATGTCAGAAGTTTCTTAAACGTTTAGCTGCACTTTAAGCCCTGCCACATGCAGGGCTTAGGAGAGGCAGAGTGAAGGCAGTCTTGGGGGCCTTCATTAGGCCCTGGGCTGCCATGACATCCATAGTGTCCCTGCGATCTCATTGCGGGTGGGGGTAACGAGCTGTCAGAGGGGGCCGCCCCCTCTTTTTAACACCTCAGATGCTGCCGACGTGATTGACCACAGCATTTGAGGGGTTAAACAGCCAGAAATCAGCGCGATCACTGTTTCTGGCCGTTAGTCCCGGATGTCATCTGTAATACACAGCTGACAGCCGCAGCGTATGGTGCACACACAGCGCGTGAGCGCTCCATACATCCCCCCTCGCATTATGACATATCTGACACAACATTTTGCGGGAAGCAGTTAAGGGGTTGAACAACAGGAACTGGTTCTTTAACCCCTTAAGGATGCAGCCTAGTTTGGGCCTTAAGGCTCAGAGCCCATTTTTCAAATCTGACATATTTCACTTTATGTGGTAATAACGTCGGAATGCTTAAACCTATCCAAGCGATTCTGAGATTGTTTTCTCGTGACACTTTGGGCTTCATGTTCGTGGTAAAATTTGGTCGATATATTCAGTGTTTATTGGTGAAAAATTGCAAAATTTAGAGAAAATTTTGAAAAAATTGCATTTTTCAGAATTTAAATGCATCTGCTTGTAAAACAGACGGTTATACCACCCAAAATAGTTACTAGTTCACATTTCCCATATGTCTACTTTAGATTGGCATCGTTTTTTTAACATTCTTTTATTTTTCTTGGACGTTACAAGGCTTAGAACATAAACAGCAATTTCTCATATTTTTAAGAAAATTTCAAAAGCCTTTTTTTTAAGGTACCTCTTGAGTTCTGAAGTGGCTTTGAGGGGCCTATGTATTAGAAACCCCCATAAAACACCCCATTTTAAAAACTAGACCCCTCAAAGTATTCAAAACAGCATTTAGAAAGTTTTTTAACCCTTCAGGCATTTCACAGGAATTAAAGCAATGTGGAGGTGAAATTTGCAAATTTCATTTTTCTTGCTGAATTTCAATATTATTCCATTTTTTTCTGTAACACAGAAGATTTTACCAGAGAAATACTACTAAATATGTATTGTCCAGATTCTGCAGTTTTTAGAAATGTCCCACATGTGGCTCTAGTGCGCTCGTGGAATAAAACACAAGCCTCAGAAACAAAGGAGCACCTAGTGCATTTTGAGGCCTCTTTTTTATTAGAATATATTTTAGGCAGCATGCCAGGTTTGAAGAGGTGTTGAGGTATGAAAGCAATGGAAACCCACCAGAAGTGACCCCATTTTGGAAACTAGACCCCTCAAGGAATTCATTTATGGTTGTTGTTATCATTTTGACCACACCGTTTTTTCACAGCACCTATTTGAATTGGGCTGTGAATTAAAAAAATGATATTTTTTTCCATTAAGATGTAATTTTTGTTCAAAATTTCTTATTTTCACAAGGAATAAAACACCCCATTTTGTTGCCCAATTTGTCCTGAGTGCGGCAATACCCCATTTGTGGTGATAAACTGATGTTTGGGCCCATGGCAGGACTCAGAAGGAAAGGACCACCATTTGGCCTACTGGAGCTTTTCTTGTGCTAAGTCATGTAGGCAGAAGCCCCTGAGGTACCAGTACAGTTAAAACCCCCGAGAAGTGACCCCATTTTAAAAACTACACCCCTTAAGACATTCATCTAGTGGTGTAGTGAGCATTTTGACCCCACAGTTATTGTGTAAAAGGTAATGCGCAGCAGATGGTGCAAAGTGAGATTTGCAATTTCCTATGCATATATGCCATTTCAGTGTCTGATATATTGTGCCCAGCATGTGCCACTGGAGACATACACCCCATAAATTGTAATGTGGGTTCTCCCGGGTACGGCAATACCCTACATGTGGCTGTTATTAGCTGCCTGGGCACACGACAGGGCTCAGAAGGGAAGGACCACCATTTAGCCTACTGGAGCTTTTCTGGTGCTAAGTCATGTAGGCAGAACCCCTGAGGTACCAGTACAGTTGAAACCCCCGAGAAGTGACCCCATTTTAAAAACTACACCCCTTAAGACATTCATCTAGTGGTGTAGTGAGCATTTTGACCCCACAGTTATTGTGTAAAAGGTAATGCGCAGCAGATGGTGCAAAGTGAGATTTGCAATTTCCTATGCATATATGCCATTTCAGTGTCTGATATATTGTGCCCAGCATGTGCCACTGGAGACATACACCCCATAAATTGTAATGTGGGTTCTCCCGGGTACGGCAATACCCTACATGTGGCTGTTATTAGCTGCCTGGGCACACGACAGGGCTCAGAAGGGAAGGACCACCATTTAGCCTACTGGAGCTTTTCTGGTGCTAAGTCATGTAGGCAGAACCCCTGAGGTACCAGTACAGTTGAAACCCCCGAGAAGTGACCCCATTTTAAAAACTACACCCCTTAAGACATTCATCTAGTGGTGTAGTGAGCATTTTGACCCCACAGTTATTGTGTAAAAGGTAATGCGCAGCAGATGGTGCAAAGTGAGATTTGCAATTTCCTATGCATATATGCCATTTCAGTGTCTGATATATTGTGCCCAGCATGTGCCACTGGAGACATACACCCCATAAATTGTAATGTGGGTTCTCCCGGGTACGGCAATACCCTACATGTGGCTGTTATTAGCTGCCTGGGCACACGACAGGGCTCAGAAGGGAAGGACCACCATTTAGCCTACTGGAGCTTTTCTGGTGCTAAGTCATGTAGGCAGAACCCCTGAGGTACCAGTACAGTTGAAACCCCCGAGAAGTGAACCCATTTTAAAAACTACACCCCTTAAGACATTCATCTAGTGGTGTAGTGAGCATTTTGACCCCACAGTTATTGTGTAAAAGGTAATGCGCAGCAGATGGTGCAAAGTGAGATTTGCAATTTCCTATGCATATATGCCATTTCAGTGTCTGATATATTGTGCCCAGCATGTGCCACTGGAGACATACACCCCATAAATTGTAATGTGGGTTCTCCCGGGTACGGCAATACCCTACATGTGGCTGTTATTAGCTGCCTGGGCACACGACAGGGCTCAGAAGGGAAGGACCACCATTTAGCCTACTGGAGCTTTTCTGGTGCTAAGTCATGTAGGCAGAACCCCTGAGGTACCAGTACAGTTGAAACCCCCGAGAAGTGAACCCATTTTAAAAACTACACCCCTTAAGACATTCATCTAGAGTGTAGTGAGCATTTTGACCCAACAGTTATTGTGTAAAAGGTAATGCGCAGTAGATGGTGCAAAGTGAGATTTGCAATTTCCTATACATATATGCCATTTCAGTGTCCGATATATTGTGCCCAGCATGTGCCACCGGAGACATACACCCCATAAATTGTAATGTGGGTTCTCCCGGGTACGGCAATACCCTACATGTGGCTGTTATTTGCTGCTTGGGCACATGGCAGGGCTCAAAAGGGAAAGATGAGGGGGATAAGCTGTGCGGAGTGCATCAGGGTAAATTAAAAATCAAGGGATGTATGGTACATTTTAAAACAATCTTTCATACAGAGCCCTGGTTTTTCGGGACACGTGTCGCATTGGTATGTTGTGTCCTTCCTTATCCCCCTCTTATAGCACACTTTGCACCTCTTTTGACTTTTTCCCTTCTTGCCAGTTTGGGGAACTTCTCCTGGAAAGTGTTGCCCTGGTACGATGCGTGTGGCCTCGCTTCCAGAAGTACTGGGTGCCCCTCCTTCCTGGTCGCCAAAAATTAGGTTCTTTATAACCACCTCTTGAAATTCCAGGAAAGTTCCCCTCTGGCCTGCACATCGACGTAGCACGTACGCATTGTACAATGCCATCTGTATGATGTGCACGGCCAGCTTCTTATACCACACCCTCGATTTCCGCGTAGCGCTGTAGGGCTTCAGGACTTGATCTGACAAGTCCACCCCTCCCATGTACCTATTGTAGTCCAGGATGCAATCTGGTTTGGGGGTCTCTGTACTGGTACCTCGTACAGGTACATGGGTACTGGTGTGGCCATGTATTGTTGTCAATACAAGGACATCTCTCTTGTCCTTGTACTTGACACACAATATGTTGCTACTAGAATGTGCCCTGCTCTCACCCCTTCTGAGTGTTTGCCCAAGCAGTGTTTTAGGGAGGCCTCTAAGATTTTTTCTAGCAGTGCCGCATGCCGCAGTCCTTCTGGAAGCGAGGCACTTGAAGAGCGGGACGCTGGTATAAAAATTATCCAGGTAGAGGTGGTAACCCTGGTCCAGCAGTGGGTGCACCAAATCCCACACAATTTTTGCGTTAATTCCCAGTAAGGGGGGGCATTCTGGGGGCTGAATACTGCTGTCCTTCCCTTCATATATCCTGAATTTATATGTATACCCTGATGCACTCTCGCACAGCTTATACAACTTCACGCCATACCTTGCCCTCTTACTTGGCAGGTATTGGCGGAATTGAAGCCTCCCTTTAAAATGTACCAGGGACTCATCAATGGAAATACACTTCTCGGGGGTGTATGCTTGGGCAAACCGGGCACTGAAATGGTCTAATAGGGGTCTCAGTTTATATAAACGGTCAAAACTGGGGTCATCTCGGGGTGGGCACTGCTCATTATCGGCATAATGTAGGAAGCGAAGTATTGCCTCATAACGCATCCTGGACATGGCCATACGGTACATCGGGGTGTGGTATAGGATGTCCGTGCTCCAGTAGGTCCTAATGGATGGCTTTTTTAGAAGCCCCATGTTCAAGAGCAGTCCCCAGAACTTGCCCAACTCTGCTGCGTTTACAGGAGTCCACCTCTGGGATTGGGCATAAAATGAGTTGGGGTTCTTGGTGATATACTGTTGGGCATATAAATTAGTCTGGGTGACCATTAGCTCTATAAAGTTATCAGTGAAGAAGAACTTGAAAAAGTCCATCTCACTGAACCCTGCCGTGTTAAATTTGATGCCTGGGCTGCCCGTGTACTCAGGGATTTGGGGTTCATAATGGTCTGGTGTGGGCGTCCAAATGGGGTCACTTCGCTCAGGGGTATCACTTGTTGTGGGGTCACTTCTCTCAGGGATTTCTACTATGGTGGTGGTCCTGGGGCGTCTCCTAGGGGGTCCCTCCTCTTCATCGCTGGATGAGGAGGTAGACAAATAAAATAGTGTATCGCCATCCGACGAGTCTGTGTCGGAGGCCAGAAATGCATACGCCTCTTCAGCAGTAAATGTCCGTTGGGACATGCTTGTTGTGCGAAGACAAAATTTATATACTGCAAAAAAATAAATCCCTAACTGGGAGCAATAGGATAGCACAACTAGCACAAATGTGTGTTTTGTTTTTAGAGAGCAAGTGGACTTCCCTGACACTAAAGCTAACTAGGGCGAGGGTTCCTAACACTAAACCTAACTAAATTTTATGTGGACTTCCCTAACGCTAAACCTAACTACGGCGACGATTCCCTGACACTAAACCTATCTAGATTATTTCAAGCTTCCCTGACACTAAACCTAACTACGGTGACGGGTGCCTGACACTAAACCTATCTAATTATTCCGAGCTTCCCTGACGCTAAACCTAACTACGGTGATGGATCCCTAACGCTAAACCTATCTACGGTGACCGATTCCTGACGCTAAATTCCCTGACACTATACCTAACTACGCTTTTTGACGGTTCCCTGACACTAACTAACCCTAATACTAAACTAACCAGTTAAATTTTCAAAATTGGCTAAACTAACTATTTTTTTTTGTTTCTTTTTTTTCTTTTTATATTTTTTTTTTTGTTTTATGTTTTATATAGAAAAAAATGAAAAAAAAATCCCCAGGGACCAAGAAATGTGGTCCTGAAGACTGAAAAGTGGTCAGTGATAGGAGATCACTGACCAAAAAACGTGGGTAGAACTCAAAGAGGAAGGGAACAGGAGTGGGTAGTGGATGGGGTGGTGGGAAGCAAAAAAAACGTTGTTTTAGAAACTTTTTTTCACTTTTTTTCACTTCTTTTCTCTCTGACTCTCTGCTCACAACCGATCTCAACGCCTCGCTAACTCCAACAGGGCGTTCAGGGCGGTTGCAGCAGGATGTGAGGTCAGAGAGAGGAAGTGACGAGAATGATCGCTGCTATTGGCTAGTTACTCACTGACTAGCCAATAGCGGCGATCGGCGAGGCGGGACCATAGTAAATGGTCCCGGCCCATTATGCTGTGATAGCATGCTGTCAGAAACAGCAGCTATCACAGCTCAGGAACGCCGGGCTCGAGCACTGCTGTGCTGAATGAGACCGATCGCTGCTATTGGCTAGTTACTCACTGACTAGCCAATAGCGGCGATCGGCGAGGCGGGACCATAGTAAATGGTCCCGTCCCATTATGCCGTGATAGCCTGCTGTCAGAAACAGCAGCTATCACAGCGCATGAACGCGCCGGGCGCGCGCACCGCTGTTCTAACTGCAAGACGTACTATTACGGCATGGAGCGCGAACGATAGAGCTGCCATGACGTAATAGTACGTCAAGGAGCGGGAAGGGGCTAATACTAAACTAACCAGTTAAATTTTCAAAATTGGCTAAACTAACTATTTTTTTTTGTTTCTTTTTTTTCTTTTTATATTTTTTTTTTTGTTTTATGTTTTATATAGAAAAAAATGAAAAAAAAATCCCCAGGGACCAAGAAATGTGGTCCTGAAGACTGAAAAGTGGTCAGTGATAGGAGATCACTGACCAAAAAACGTGGGTAGAACTCAAAGAGGAAGGGAACAGGAGTGGGTAGTGGATGGGGTGGTGGGAAGCAAAAAAAACGTTGTTTTAGAAACTTTTTTTCACTTTTTTTCACTTCTTTTCTCTCTGACTCTCTGCTCACAACCGATCTCAACGCCTCGCTAACTCCAACAGGGCGTTCAGGGCGGTTGCAGCAGGATGTGAGGTCAGAGAGAGGAAGTGACGAGAATGATCGCTGCTATTGGCTAGTTACTCACTGACTAGCCAATAGCGGCGATCGGCGAGGCGGGACCATAGTAAATGGTCCCGGCCCATTATGCTGTGATAGCATGCTGTCAGAAACAGCAGCTATCACAGCTCAGGAACGCCGGGCTCGAGCACTGCTGTGCTGAATGAGACCGATCGCTGCTATTGGCTAGTTACTCACTGACTAGCCAATAGCGGCGATCGGCGAGGCGGGACCATAGTAAATGGTCCCGTCCCATTATGCCGTGATAGCCTGCTGTCAGAAACAGCAGCTATCACAGCGCATGAACGCGCCGGGCGCGCGCACCGCTGTTCTAACTGCAAGACGTACTATTACGGCATGGAGCGCGAACGATAGAGCTGCCATGACGTAATAGTACGTCAAGGAGCGGGAAGGGGCTAATACTAAACTAACCAGTTAAATTTTCAAAATTGGCTAAACTAACTATTTTTTTTTGTTTCTTTTTTTTCTTTTTATATTTTTTTTTTTGTTTTATGTTTTATATAGAAAAAAATGAAAAAAAAATCCCCAGGGACCAAGAAATGTGGTCCTGAAGACTGAAAAGTGGTCAGTGATAGGAGATCACTGACCAAAAAACGTGGGTAGAACTCAAAGAGGAAGGGAACAGGAGTGGGTAGTGGATGGGGTGGTGGGAAGCAAAAAAAACGTTGTTTTAGAAACTTTTTTTCACTTTTTTTCACTTCTTTTCTCTCTGACTCTCTGCTCACAACCGATCTCAACGCCTCGCTAACTCCAACAGGGCGTTCAGGGCGGTTGCAGCAGGATGTGAGGTCAGAGAGAGGAAGTGACGAGAATGATCGCTGCTATTGGCTAGTTACTCACTGACTAGCCAATAGCGGCGATCGGCGAGGCGGGACCATAGTAAATGGTCCCGGCCCATTATGCTGTGATAGCATGCTGTCAGAAACAGCAGCTATCACAGCTCAGGAACGCCGGGCTCGAGCACTGCTGTGCTGAATGAGACCGATCGCTGCTATTGGCTAGTTACTCACTGACTAGCCAATAGCGGCGATCGGCGAGGCGGGACCATAGTAAATGGTCCCGTCCCATTATGCCGTGATAGCCTGCTGTCAGAAACAGCAGCTATCACAGCGCATGAACGCGCCGGGCGCGCGCACCGCTGTTCTAACTGCAAGACGTACTATTACGGCATGGAGCGCGAACGATAGAGCTGCCATGACGTAATAGTACGTCAAGGAGCGGGAAGGGGCTAATACTAAACTAACCAGTTAAATTTTCAAAATTGGCTAAACTAACTATTTTTTTTTGTTTCTTTTTTTTCTTTTTATATTTTTTTTTTTGTTTTATGTTTTATATAGAAAAAAATGAAAAAAAAATCCCCAGGGACCAAGAAATGTGGTCCTGAAGACTGAAAAGTGGTCAGTGATAGGAGATCACTGACCAAAAAACGTGGGTAGAACTCAAAGAGGAAGGGAACAGGAGTGGGTAGTGGATGGGGTGGTGGGAAGCAAAAAAAACGTTGTTTTAGAAACTTTTTTTCACTTTTTTTCACTTCTTTTCTCTCTGACTCTCTGCTCACAACCGATCTCAACGCCTCGCTAACTCCAACAGGGCGTTCAGGGCGGTTGCAGCAGGATGTGAGGTCAGAGAGAGGAAGTGACGAGAATGATCGCTGCTATTGGCTAGTTACTCACTGACTAGCCAATAGCGGCGATCGGCGAGGCGGGACCATAGTAAATGGTCCCGGCCCATTATGCTGTGATAGCATGCTGTCAGAAACAGCAGCTATCACAGCTCAGGAACGCCGGGCTCGAGCACTGCTGTGCTGAATGAGACCGATCGCTGCTATTGGCTAGTTACTCACTGACTAGCCAATAGCGGCGATCGGCGAGGCGGGACCATAGTAAATGGTCCCGTCCCATTATGCCGTGATAGCCTGCTGTCAGAAACAGCAGCTATCACAGCGCATGAACGCGCCGGGCGCGCGCACCGCTGTTCTAACTGCAAGACGTACTATTACGGCATGGAGCGCGAACGATAGAGCTGCCATGACGTAATAGTACGTCAAGGAGCGGGAAGGGGCTAATACTAAACTAACCAGTTAAATTTTCAAAATTGGCTAAACTAACTATTTTTTTTTGTTTCTTTTTTTTCTTTTTATATTTTTTTTTTTGTTTTATGTTTTATATAGAAAAAAATGAAAAAAAAATCCCCAGGGACCAAGAAATGTGGTCCTGAAGACTGAAAAGTGGTCAGTGATAGGAGATCACTGACCAAAAAACGTGGGTAGAACTCAAAGAGGAAGGGAACAGGAGTGGGTAGTGGATGGGGTGGTGGGAAGCAAAAAAAACGTTGTTTTAGAAACTTTTTTTCACTTTTTTTCACTTCTTTTCTCTCTGACTCTCTGCTCACAACCGATCTCAACGCCTCGCTAACTCCAACAGGGCGTTCAGGGCGGTTGCAGCAGGATGTGAGGTCAGAGAGAGGAAGTGACGAGAATGATCGCTGCTATTGGCTAGTTACTCACTGACTAGCCAATAGCGGCGATCGGCGAGGCGGGACCATAGTAAATGGTCCCGGCCCATTATGCTGTGATAGCATGCTGTCAGAAACAGCAGCTATCACAGCTCAGGAACGCCGGGCTCGAGCACTGCTGTGCTGAATGAGACCGATCGCTGCTATTGGCTAGTTACTCACTGACTAGCCAATAGCGGCGATCGGCGAGGCGGGACCATAGTAAATGGTCCCGTCCCATTATGCCGTGATAGCCTGCTGTCAGAAACAGCAGCTATCACAGCGCATGAACGCGCCGGGCGCGCGCACCGCTGTTCTAACTGCAAGACGTACTATTACGGCATGGAGCGCGAACGATAGAGCTGCCATGACGTAATAGTACGTCAAGGAGCGGGAAGGGGCTAATACTAAACTAACCAGTTAAATTTTCAAAATTGGCTAAACTAACTATTTTTTTTTGTTTCTTTTTTTTCTTTTTATATTTTTTTTTTTGTTTTATGTTTTATATAGAAAAAAATGAAAAAAAAATCCCCAGGGACCAAGAAATGTGGTCCTGAAGACTGAAAAGTGGTCAGTGATAGGAGATCACTGACCAAAAAACGTGGGTAGAACTCAAAGAGGAAGGGAACAGGAGTGGGTAGTGGATGGGGTGGTGGGAAGCAAAAAAAACGTTGTTTTAGAAACTTTTTTTCACTTTTTTTCACTTCTTTTCTCTCTGACTCTCTGCTCACAACCGATCTCAACGCCTCGCTAACTCCAACAGGGCGTTCAGGGCGGTTGCAGCAGGATGTGAGGTCAGAGAGAGGAAGTGACGAGAATGATCGCTGCTATTGGCTAGTTACTCACTGACTAGCCAATAGCGGCGATCGGCGAGGCGGGACCATAGTAAATGGTCCCGGCCCATTATGCTGTGATAGCATGCTGTCAGAAACAGCAGCTATCACAGCTCAGGAACGCCGGGCTCGAGCACTGCTGTGCTGAATGAGACCGATCGCTGCTATTGGCTAGTTACTCACTGACTAGCCAATAGCGGCGATCGGCGAGGCGGGACCATAGTAAATGGTCCCGTCCCATTATGCCGTGATAGCCTGCTGTCAGAAACAGCAGCTATCACAGCGCATGAACGCGCCGGGCGCGCGCACCGCTGTTCTAACTGCAAGACGTACTATTACGGCATGGAGCGCGAACGATAGAGCTGCCATGACGTAATAGTACGTCAAGGAGCGGGAAGGGGCTAATACTAAACTAACCAGTTAAATTTTCAAAATTGGCTAAACTAACTATTTTTTTTTGTTTCTTTTTTTTCTTTTTATATTTTTTTTTTTGTTTTATGTTTTATATAGAAAAAAATGAAAAAAAAATCCCCAGGGACCAAGAAATGTGGTCCTGAAGACTGAAAAGTGGTCAGTGATAGGAGATCACTGACCAAAAAACGTGGGTAGAACTCAAAGAGGAAGGGAACAGGAGTGGGTAGTGGATGGGGTGGTGGGAAGCAAAAAAAACGTTGTTTTAGAAACTTTTTTTCACTTTTTTTCACTTCTTTTCTCTCTGACTCTCTGCTCACAACCGATCTCAACGCCTCGCTAACTCCAACAGGGCGTTCAGGGCGGTTGCAGCAGGATGTGAGGTCAGAGAGAGGAAGTGACGAGAATGATCGCTGCTATTGGCTAGTTACTCACTGACTAGCCAATAGCGGCGATCGGCGAGGCGGGACCATAGTAAATGGTCCCGGCCCATTATGCTGTGATAGCATGCTGTCAGAAACAGCAGCTATCACAGCTCAGGAACGCCGGGCTCGAGCACTGCTGTGCTGAATGAGACCGATCGCTGCTATTGGCTAGTTACTCACTGACTAGCCAATAGCGGCGATCGGCGAGGCGGGACCATAGTAAATGGTCCCGTCCCATTATGCCGTGATAGCCTGCTGTCAGAAACAGCAGCTATCACAGCGCATGAACGCGCCGGGCGCGCGCACCGCTGTTCTAACTGCAAGACGTACTATTACGGCATGGAGCGCGAACGATAGAGCTGCCATGACGTAATAGTACGTCAAGGAGCGGGAAGGGGCTAATACTAAACTAACCAGTTAAATTTTCAAAATTGGCTAAACTAACTTTTTTTTTTTGTTTCTTTTTTTTCTTTTTATATTTTTTTTTTTGTTTTATGTTTTATATAGAAAAAAATGAAAAAAAAATCCCCAGGGACCAAGAAATGTGGTCCTGAAGACTGAAAAGTGGTCAGTGATAGGAGATCACTGACCAAAAAACGTGGGTAGAACTCAAAGAGGAAGGGAACAGGAGTGGGTAGTGGATGGGGTGGTGGGAAGCAAAAAAAACGTTGTTTTAGAAACTTTTTTTCACTTTTTTTCACTTCTTTTCTCTCTGACTCTCTGCTCACAACCGATCTCAACGCCTCGCTAACTCCAACAGGGCGTTCAGGGCGGTTGCAGCAGGATGTGAGGTCAGAGAGAGGAAGTGACGAGAATGATCGCTGCTATTGGCTAGTTACTCACTGACTAGCCAATAGCGGCGATCGGCGAGGCGGGACCATAGTAAATGGTCCCGGCCCATTATGCTGTGATAGCATGCTGTCAGAAACAGCAGCTATCACAGCTCAGGAACGCCGGGCTCGAGCACTGCTGTGCTGAATGAGACCGATCGCTGCTATTGGCTAGTTACTCACTGACTAGCCAATAGCGGCGATCGGCGAGGCGGGACCATAGTAAATGGTCCCGTCCCATTATGCCGTGATAGCCTGCTGTCAGAAACAGCAGCTATCACAGCGCATGAACGCGCCGGGCGCGCGCACCGCTGTTCTAACTGCAAGACGTACTATTACGGCATGGAGCGCGAACGATAGAGCTGCCATGACGTAATAGTACGTCAAGGAGCGGGAAGGGGCTAATACTAAACTAACCAGTTAAATTTTCAAAATTGGCTAAACTAACTATTTTTTTTTGTTTCTTTTTTTTCTTTTTATATTTTTTTTTTTGTTTTATGTTTTATATAGAAAAAAATGAAAAAAAAATCCCCAGGGACCAAGAAATGTGGTCCTGAAGACTGAAAAGTGGTCAGTGATAGGAGATCACTGACCAAAAAACGTGGGTAGAACTCAAAGAGGAAGGGAACAGGAGTGGGTAGTGGATGGGGTGGTGGGAAGCAAAAAAAACGTTGTTTTAGAAACTTTTTTTCACTTTTTTTCACTTCTTTTCTCTCTGACTCTCTGCTCACAACCGATCTCAACGCCTCGCTAACTCCAACAGGGCGTTCAGGGCGGTTGCAGCAGGATGTGAGGTCAGAGAGAGGAAGTGACGAGAATGATCGCTGCTATTGGCTAGTTACTCACTGACTAGCCAATAGCGGCGATCGGCGAGGCGGGACCATAGTAAATGGTCCCGGCCCATTATGCTGTGATAGCATGCTGTCAGAAACAGCAGCTATCACAGCTCAGGAACGCCGGGCTCGAGCACTGCTGTGCTGAATGAGACCGATCGCTGCTATTGGCTAGTTACTCACTGACTAGCCAATAGCGGCGATCGGCGAGGCGGGACCATAGTAAATGGTCCCGTCCCATTATGCCGTGATAGCCTGCTGTCAGAAACAGCAGCTATCACAGCGCATGAACGCGCCGGGCGCGCGCACCGCTGTTCTAACTGCAAGACGTACTATTACGGCATGGAGCGCGAACGATAGAGCTGCCATGACGTAATAGTACGTCAAGGAGCGTGAAGGGGTTAAGGTTATATTCACGCACAGAAGATGATTTTTTCCGGAAAACCCAAACAATTTAAAGCTCCTGACCTCTTTAGGGTCCCAATGTATTCTGCTTTCTCTCTTCTGTAATGGCTCATTCTGCTTTTACAGAAAATTCTAAACTGTGCCAGATCTGCGAGGTCCAGCGCGGGCCTCTACCTTGCTATGCCCCATGGAGTGAAATATACGTTAGCGAGGAGCTGGCGTAGATTTCCACTATAATTTATGCCACTTTTCTGGGAGAATCATAATAAATTTGTGGGCTCAGTGGCCACGCCCCTTTCCCCTCGACCACGCCCCATTTCTACAAAAGTGTGGAAAGTGGCGCAAAAAAAGGGCAAAAATTGCAATTTGCATCAAAAATGCGACTTTTAATCCCTTTTGCGACTTTTCTACGCCTGGCGTAGAAGAGTTGATAAATGACCCCCCCCCCCTTAGTGTCTTATGTCTCTGTGTTCTTCTCCTGCCTGTCGTCCTCGCCTTCCTTACAGCTGTACTAGTGACTGGACCGGGAAGTAACAATCATTACCAGATAGAACGTCAGGTCCGCTCATTGTATAATATTACAACAGAGGATGAGGAACGTTTCTTGGGAAGGTCCTTGTATAAACATTACAAGTTGTAGAGTCATTTACTGCTTCACATAAGCTGAGAGACTTTCCTCCGGTTCTGTCCAGATTTCATGGATTTCATGACTAGATGTCACATTATAAAAGCTCTTAGCTGCCATATTTGCGCTCACTTATATATAAATACCGTCAGGGCCGGCCTTAGGTTGGATGGCGCCCTGTGCGGGATTCTCTATTGCCGCCCACCACAAACCACATATATAGACACATACTGGAACATATATACTGCACATACATAGAGGGACATATTTAGACAAACAGGCAAATATATATATACACATTCTGGAATATATACACACACACAGACACACAGGAACATATATACTGCACATACATAGGAGGGACATATTTAGACAAACAGGCAAATATATATATATATATATATACACATTCTGGAATATACACACACACACACACACACACACACACACACAGGAACATATATACTGCACATACATAGAGGGACATATTTAGACAAACAGGCAAATATATATATATATATATATATATATATACAAATTCTGGAATATATACACACAGACACACACACACAGGAACATATATACAAACACACATTCACATACATACCCATATATACACTGTGCAGATAATGTAGTAGATGTCACCTGCAGTCCTATGTAACACCACAGATATCACACTCTGAGAACTATACCCACACATATATACACACACAGAGGCACACATATATACACACTAACATAGAGACATATATACACACACACACATACTGGAACATATACACACACGAACACAGAGACACATACACACACATAGACACTTACATCTCTTCTTGCTGACAGGATCACAGGTTTCTTGCAGGACGGGCTGTGACGGAGCTTCCTCCTCTGCTCTTGCTCCTCGGCTCTTGTTTCCTCCGTGTGTGTAACGAGGAGGAGAGGACAGAATAGGGGCAGAGCCCAGTGTTGCCCCCTACATGCTGGGAGGGTGCAGCGCCCCGTGCACTCGTACAGGTCACACACACACCTAAGACCGTCCCTAAACATCGTCTCTTACACAGATCTCAAGTCTCTCACTGTCTATTATCCACTCAACTGACACCAACTGACACCTGCAGTTCCATGGAGACGGCTGGTGCAGAGGAGCTCTGAGGATGGGATCACTCAAAGCGTCCAATCAGAAGCTGCCAACTGGTTTGTACCACTAGGTAAACTACAAGGGTAGGCTCGGACCAAACCAATGACAGTTTTTGTGTTTGTTTTAATAAAGCAACAAGCGGTTATATGTTATACATTTTATATATATATATATCCAAAAAAGAGAACGTGAAGCAGCACTCAAATAAAGTGAATTTATTCATCCAACATGGAACCACAACGTTTCACCTCCTCTATGAAGGCATTTTCAAGTCACTTTATTTGAGTGCTGCTTCACATTCTCTTTTTTGGATATCTAACACATAAGGAGAGGTCACGCCTTTATTTTTGAAGCTTTGCACCAGCCTAGTCAGGCATTTGTTCACAGTGCTGCTCCAATCCTCTGCTTTTATATTATATATATATATATATATATATATATATATATATATATGCACACACACACACACGCACACACATACACACACACACACACACACACACAGACACACACACACACACACACACACACACATACACACACAAATAAATGTGTATGGAAAGAAAATGATTTATTCCATCTCAAACAGAAAAATATTGACATTACAGATTTAGGCCCCATGCACATGACCGTAAAAACTCCCGTAATTACGGGCCCATAGACTTCTATTGGTCACGGGTACCTCCCCGTATGCTTACGGGAAGGTGCCCGTGCTGTTGAAAAAGATAGAACATGTCCTATTTCAGGCCGTAATTACGGCACGGGCAGCCAATAGAAGTCTATGGGGCTCCCGTAATTACGGGTGACTACGTGTGTGCACCCGTAATTACGGGAGCGTTGCTAGGCGACGTCAGTAAATAGTCACTGTCCAGGGTGCTGAAAGAGTTAAACGATCGGCAGTAACTGTTTCAGCACCCTGGACAGTTGCTACCGATCACAATATAGATAAAGCTATAAAAAAAAAAAAGACGTGCATACTTACCCAGAACTCCCTGCTTCTTCCTCCAGTCCGGCCTCCTAGGATGACGTTACAGCCCATGTAACCGCTGCAGCCAATCACAGGCCAATCACTGGCTGCAGTGGTCACATGGACTGCCGCGTCATCCAGGGAGGTCGGACTGGATGTCAAGAGAGGGACGCATCACCAAGACAACGGCCGGGTAAGTATGAATTTCTTTTACTTTTATTACGGAAAGGGCTGTCCCTTCTCTCTATCCTGCACTGATAGAGAGAAGGGGCTGCCGATTAGTGCAGTGCAATTTTGCAGCCAAAAACGTGCCCGTAAATACGGGTGGAATACGGGTCGAATACGTGTGACCAAGGACCCGTATTTATGCCAGTATTTACGGGTGGACAAAAATACGGTCATGTGCATGGGGCCTTATGGGGTGATTTGGTTTCTTTGAAACGGCAGCGCTTTAAGTCTTTTTATTCCTGTCAGCGAGTTAATTGTAAAGATAAAGACTCGCCCAATATCCACGTTTTAATGTTCTGTTAGTGTCTTCATCATACTGGACGGGGGAGATAATGTGATTGATAGAAGATAAGCGGCGGTTTCCCTATTTATGGCGGTATCACAACAGTAACCACATTGGCCTCTCACATTATTAATGAATTGCTGCGAGGCCTCCCCTCCGGAATAGTGGATGTATGTAACGTATAGGGTAAGGGCACACAGGGGGGATACGCTGCGTAAAAGTACACAGCGTATCCGCCATGGGAGCCGCAGGGAATTTCACCAGAAAAACTGCACAGAATTGCAGAGTTTTATCCCCCATTAAATTCAATGGTAAAAACCTGAAAGAGAAGAGCAGCGATTCCGCAGCATAAAGTGACAGGCTGCGGATTAAAAAAACGCACCGCAGGTCAATTTATGAAACGGTTTCTCAGCATATTTGTTCAAATTTCATCCACTCTGCGGTTACTATAATACGCAATTAAATCCGTTTTCGAAAATCAACAGTGTTTACGCTGAGGGTATGTTCACACGCTAAAGTAAAATCGGCTGTAAAATGCGGATGTTTTTAAGGGAAAACGGCCTCTGATTTTCAGCTGCTTCTTAAGCATCAAACATTTTTGATGCGTTTTTTTTTTAAGCTGTTTTTTTATTGACACAATGAAAAACGGCTCCAAAAAGGACCCAAGAAGTGACATGAACTTTTTATTTCACGAAGCGTTTTTTTTACTACAGGGTGTAATCAGGAGCGTAGCTGGGGATGGCAGGGGGGAGGGGCCATGTGCCCGGCCATCAATGGCGGATTATCATGGTACATTGTAGTTTTGTCGAGATTTTGCCGCAAATCGCGGCAAAAAAACGCGATAAAACTGCATTGTGTATGTCCTGCAAAAGGACCTTTAGACATAAGGTCACATGACCTCATCTCTGAAGTTCTTACTATTGCTTAGAGACCTGCTGGTCACATGACCTCATCTCTGAAGTTCTTACTATTGCTTAGAGACCTGCTGGTCACATGACCTCATCTCTGAAGTTCTTACTATTGCTTAGAGACCTGCTGGTCACATGACCGCAGGACTTCCAGCAGCAGCGACTCCACAGAGAAGACTGACTATGTAAGTATAAGGGGATTGATTTGTTTAATGGGACTGTATTTAGGGGTCTGGTGTGGGGACTGTATTTAGGGGTCTGGTTTGGGGTCTGTATTTAGGGGGTCTGGTGTGGGGTCTGTATTTAGGGGGCCTGGTTTGGGGACTGTATTTAGGAGGTTTGGTGTCTATTAGTTTAAGGGGTCTGTATTTAGGGTGTCTGGTCTGGGGTCTGTATCAGATTAAGGGATTTTAGGGTCTGTATATTTAGATATTTAGGGGTCTGTGTTAGTTTAAGTGATCTGGGGTCGGTATTTAGGGGGTCTGTTTTAGTTTGAGGTCTGTGTCGGTATTTAGGGGGTCTGTATTTGGGGGTGTGATCTGTATTTGTTTATGGGGTCTGTATTTAGGGGTCTGTATTAGTTTTGGGGTTTTTATTTAGGGGTCTGTATTAGTTTAGGGGGTCTGGTCTGAGGTCTGTATTAAGGGAGTCAGGTCTGGGGTTATTATTAGTGTAGGGGGTCAGGTCTGGTGTCCGTATTTAGGGGTCCGGTCTGAGGTCTGTATTTATTCAGGGTGCTTGTGATGGGGGTCTGTATTTGTTTAGGGGGTCTGGTCTGGGGACTGCAATATCTTAGAAGGTCTGGGGTCTGTAGGTATTCTATAATCTAGTCTGTGGTCCAATTTTATTAGTATGAGTAAAAGGGGTTGTCCAGGCACGTGGATAGGTCATCAGTATAAAAAACGGTCTGTGCCCGCACCACCCCTTTAATGTATGGTCCTGGGCCTTGGTGTCTAAATTTGTGTGTTTCTATAGGGGCTGGAAATGGCTGCAGAAGTGATGGGCAAAGATAACGCCACAGTGCCCTCTGTAGATAATGCCACAGTGCCCTCTGTAGATAATGCCACAGTGCCCTCTGTAGATAATGCCACAGTGCCCTCTGTAGATAATGCCACAGTGCCGTCACAGTATGTCCTATATAGGACATACAGTGGGGACAGGATAGTGGGAATTTAGTACGTATAGTGAGGACAGTATACATGGAAAACTATAGTGAGTACAGTATACAGTGAATATAGGAAATACAGTGAGGATAGGATACTGGGAATATAGTACATGTAGTGAGGACAGTATACAGGGAATATAGGAAATACAGTGAGGACAGGATTCTGGGAATTTAGTACATATAGTGAGGACAATATACAGGGAATATAAGACATATAGTGAGGACTGTATACAGGGAATATAAGACATACAGTGAGGACAGTATTATGTTTTATTTTGTTTCAGCTGATTGCCAGAGAAAAGAATGTACTTAGAAACTCCTTTATCGGAGATGAAGACGGCCTGCAGGGGACTAGATCACGAGAAGTCACATTTTACTGTGTTTCCAACGAATATCAGTCTGGAAGAGTCTATAAGTCCCCATCACATCACGTTTTTAGCCTCCACTTAATGTATATGCCAGGAACAGCTCCCGACATATACGTTAAACATAGACAGTGACCGATACTAAACAGTGGCATCTGCCAAGCATAGACTACAATAGCGTACGTTAAATGTATGCGTCATTATCTCTCATGACCCCTTTCAAGACATATACGTTAAACGGATGCCATAATAGCCTATAGGTGAGGGATGCCACTGTTAGGCATCTGTCACAGGCATCTGACTCCCATCGACGGATCAATTTAACATATACATGTCATGAAAATCTATTGTAAATCCTATGACGTATACATAAAACGGAGGCCTGTGACGTATACTATATAGTGGTATGCGTCACCCATAGTATTCCATGCTTAAAAACATATACCACACATTGTACATTTCTTGAGGGATTCCGTTGTATGGAATAACGTATATCAGCCTGACTTAGGCCAAAAGGACACTTTATTTTTACCCCTGTCGGTCTAGTGGAGACCTATGGACACTTTACTGTGGAGATTGGGACAGATCAACTAAACGTTGGGCTAAAAAGTGATCAATATCATGTCAAAATCTGTCAATTACAATATATGTGTAACACCCCTTTGGGCCGACCTCTGTAGGCAGGGTGTATTGTAGTTCTCACCTCACTATGGCGCAGTGCCTCCACCCAAATCTTGCTAGGAGCTCTATACGAAAGCAGGAGGGTCTTCCTCTTCTGCCAGGGGTCGACGCGGGAAACCCCCACATTTGCTCAGTACACACTCACAAGCGGTTATGGTGAAACTACTCAACCATTTTATTTAGGGAAAGGTAAACAAGGGCGATCTAAATAAAAATGATGCAAATAAAGAAATAAAGCACAAATGACATAACAGTTACAGTTCTGTGTGATTGACCCCCTAGTGGTGGGCATGGGCTATATGCCAGGCCTGGCTGGTACAACACATATCAATATTCCCAGAAATGTTATGGGCAGGGGCGTAGCTAGGGGGGGGCAGGCGGGGCACATGCCCCGGGCGCAGCTCAGAGGGGGGCGCCAGCGCCACCTTCTCCTGCACTATAATTGTACCTGTGTCGCAAGGACACAGGTACAATTAGAAGCAATGAATGACCGGGCACGTTCCGTGCCCGGCCATTCAGCGCCTTTCCACGAATGAAGCAACTGGTACCTTTTGTACCAGTGAAGCTTCCGTCGATGAAAGACGCTGACTGACTGACAGGGAAAGTCATCCTTCCCAGCCAATCAGCGCCTTTCATAGATGCTGTGTTCAACTCCCTGGAGACCTGCGCAGAAGAGCGCAGGTCTCCATGGCTGCCGGACGGCGTGGGAGCGGGAATAAGGTGAGTTTAAATATTTTTTATTTTTTTTAAACTGTAATAGACGTGTGTGTCTGTATCTGCGGGGGGACTATATCTACAGGGGGACTATATCTACAGGGGGGCTATATCTACAGGGGGTGGGCTATATCTACAGGGGGTGGGCTATATACTGGGGTGGGCTATCTTCAGGGGGACCATATCTACAGGGGGTGGGCTATATACAGGTGGACTATATCTACAGGGGGGCTATATACTGGGGTGGGCTATCTACAGGGGGACCATATCTACAGGGGGTGGGCTATATACAGGTGGACTATATCTACAGGGGCTGGGCTATATACAGGGGGACTATATCTACAGGGGGGCTATATACTGGGGTGGACTATCTATGGAGCACCATATACAGGGGTGGGCTATAGCTACAGGGGGGCTATATAGTATATAGCCCCCTGTAGATATAGCCCACCCCTGTAGATATAGCCCACCCCTTTAGATATAGCCCACCCCTGTAGATATAGCCCACCCCTGTAGATATAGCCCACCCCTGTGTATAGCCCAGCCCTGTAGATATGGTCCCCCTGTAGATAGCCCACCCCTGTAGATATAATCCCCCTGTAGATATAGCCCGCCCCTGTAGATATAGCCCACCCCTGTAGATATAGCCCACCCCTGTAGATATAGCCCACCCCTGTAGATATAGCCCAGCCCTGTAGATATGGTCCCCCTGTAGATATGGTCCCCCTGTAGATATGGTCCCCCTGTAGATAGCCCACCCCTGTAGATATAGTCCCCCTGTAGATATAGTCCCCCTGTAGATATAGCCCACCCCTGTAGATATAGCCCACCCCTGTGTAGAGCCCACCCCTGTGTATAGCCCAGGCCTGTAGATATGGTCCCCCTGTAGATATGGTCCCCCTGTAGATATGGTCCCCCTGTAGATAGCCCACTCCTGTAGATATAGTCCCCCTGTAGATATAGCCCACCCCTGTATATAGTCCCCCTGTAGATATAGCCCACCCCTGTATATAGTATCCCACAAATAACTCCCCCTATAGTGGTCCACAGAAAGCCCACCCCTGTATATAGTGCTCCACAGATAGCCCACCCCTGTATATACTATATACAAGGGTGGGCTATCTGTGGAGCACTATATACAGGGGTGGACTATCTAGTGGAGCACTATATACAAGGGTGGACTATATGTACAAGGGGGGCTATCTGTGAAACACTATATACAGGGGTGGACTATATGTGGAGCACTATATACAGGGGTGGGCTATATCTACAGGGGGGGCTACATACATGGTTGGGCTATCTGTGGAGTACTATATACAGGGGTGGGCTATATCTACAGGGGGCTATATACAGGGGTGGGCTATCTGTAGAGCACTATAGGGGGAGTTATTTGTGGGACACTATATACAGGGGTGGTCTATATGGGGGCACTATCTACAGGGGCTATATGGCAGGCACTATCTACAGGGGGCTCTATGGCAGGCACTATCTACAGGGGGCACACTGTGTGTGTGTGTGTGTGTGTGTGTGTGTGTGACACGGTGTATGGTGCTATTATAATTAGAGGTGCAGTGTATGGCGCTATTATATTTAGGGGCGTAGTGTGTGGTATAATGATAACTTTATATTTATTTATAGGTGCAGAAATGTTGGAAAAGTGAGAAGCTGAAGACATGTGAGCGGCAAACTGCAGAAATGGGCTGTGATCGGGAAAAGTCATCATAGAGGTCTGGACCGGATGGAGAAAAAGAACTAGAATCTGAGATGTCACCGGTGAGTCACTTAATGTAAGTGTTTATTCTGCCTCTAATCAGTACTGTAGTCGCTGTATGATCTGCAGTGAGATGATTATGATAGGATTTATTTTTTGTGAAACGGCATCTCCCAGCATATCCTTATCATTGTTTGGGCTATGCTGGGAGCTGTAGTTTTACGCCGTACACACCTATACGGCAGGGGTTGCACTAAATTGAGCTGTATTTGTGCTGGTGTTTTATATATGTAGTGAGCTTGGTTCTGGTGCTGTGTACAGAACCATATTGCTTGTAAAATGTACAAATGTTTTTATGCTCGCGATTGGTAGAGAAAACAAACACGGCGAGGGGGAAGGAGATGTCGGAAAAGAGGTTGGTGGGGGGGCGCCAAACTGAATCTTTGCCCCGGGTGCTGGAGAACATAGCTACGCCTCTGGTTATGGGGATAACAAAGGGTTAGGATACTGTCTTCACCAAACATATACAGTATATCAGTGACCCACACAGGATAATGATCACTCACCCACACTTATACTGCTGGTGATAGCCGGCATGCGCTTATACTGCTGGTGATAGCCGGCACGCGCACTGGCGTAGCTATAGGGGTCGCAGCGGTCGCAATTGCGACCGGGCCCCGAAGCCAGGGGGCCCATGGCCCCCCGCACCACATCAATAAAAAGTTACTATAGTAACTCGGGCCGCGGGCCCCTGTTACTATAGTAACATACTTTACTTACCTTCCTGGTTCCGGATCGCAGCGGAGGTCCTGACGTCAAGCGCTGTGCGCAGCGCATGACGTCACAGCACCATGCGCCGCGCACAGCATCGAGACGACAGAACTCCCGCCGCGGCCGAAGAGGAAGGTAAGGTTAGCCCTGACTGGCGGGGTCCGACTCCCGGGACCCGCCAATCAGCTGTTTTGAAGGGGCCGCAGCACTCGTACGAGAGCTGCTCCCCTTCATTCCTGTCACTTCATTCCGGTCACACTGTGAATCCGTGTCGGCGATTCACAGTGTGAGCGAGTAGTGAAATGAAGGGGAAGCAGTTCTCGTACGAGTGCTGCGGCCCCTTCAAAACAGCTGATTGGCGGGTCCCGGGAGACACATCAGCTATTGATGGCCTATCCTGAGGATAGGCCATCAATGTTTAGGGACTTCACAACCCCTAAGCCTACGATGTAGCAGGCTTAGGGGGCCCATGAGACAGGATCACAGATTGTGTGATCCTGTCTGCTGGGCCCTGTATCTAAGCCAATCACATGGTAGGCTTAGATACATGGCCCATGTGTGATCCTGTCTGATTTGCCCTGTATATAAGCAGATCACATGGTAGGCTTAGATACATGGCCCATGTGTGATCCTGTCTTATGGGCCCTGTATCTAAGCCTACCACACTGTAGGTTTAGATACAGGGCCCCAGTACACAGTAATCTTATACTGTATAAGATTACTGTCTGCTGGACCCTGTATCTAAGCCTACGTTGTGGTAGGCTTAGATACAGGGTCCCACAGACAGTATCACACATGGGCCCTGTATCTAAGCCTAACACATGTGTTACTAATCGTTTTTCTTGTGTGTTTTCTTACAGGTTCGGTCGTTGGACTACGTCGGATTCCAGGACTACTTCGATGACAACTTTTTTTTTTATTATCAATAAAATGGTTAATGAGGGCTGTGTGGGTTTTTTTTTATTTCAATAAAATATTTTTTCTATGTCTTTGTGTTTTTTTTTAAACTATATTACTACCGCCTTAGTAATGGCCGCCGGCTGATTGACAGCATCCATTGCTAAGGCGCGGCTTAGTGTTAGCCGATGCAGAGGCTAACACTAACCCCCTTTATTACCCCGGTACCCACCGCCACCAGGGGTGCTGGGAAGAGCCGGGTACGATCCAGTACCTCCTGACCATCTGTAGTGATGGTCGGCCACTGGGGCGGCCGCAGGCTGGTAGTATCAGGAGGGGAAAGGCCAAAAACAGTGGCCCTTCCTACCCTGGTGATGCTAGGCTGCTGCTGCTTTATTGTATCTGGCTGGTTATGAAAAATGGGGGGGACCCCACGTCATTTAAAAAAAATAAAAATAAAAAATAATTGGAAAGAACGATGTGGGGTCCCCCCCAATTTTCATAACCAGCCAGATACAACACAGCAGCAGCAGGCAGCATTACAAGGGTGGGAAGGGCCACTGTTTTTGGCCTTCCCCAGCCTAATACTACCAGCCTGCGGCCACCCCGGTGCCTGCCCGTCACTACAGATGGTCGGGTACTGGTTCGTACCCGGCTCTTCCCAGTACTCCTGGTGGTGGTGTGTACCGGGCTAATAATGGGGGTTAGTGTAGCCTCTGCACCTGCTAACATTAAGGGTATGTGCACACACACTAATTACGTCCGTAATTGACGGACGTATTTCGGCCGCAAGTCCCGGACCCCACACAGTGCAGGGAGCCGGGCTCCTAGCATCATACTTATGTACGATGCTAGGAGTCCCTGCCTCGCTGCAGGACAACTGTCCCGTACTGTAATCATGTTTTCAGTACGGGACAGTAGTTCCACGGAGAGGCAGGGACTCCTAGCGTCGTACATAAGTATGATGCTAAGAGCCCGGCTCCTTGCACTGTGTTCGGTCCGGGACTTGCGGCCGAAATACGTCCGTCAATTACGGACGTAATTAGTGTGTGTGCACATACCCTAAGCCTCGCCTTAGTAATGGAGGTTGTCAATCAGCCAGCGGCCATTACTAAGGTGGTGATAATAAAGTTTAAAAAGATACAAGCACATAGAAAAAATATTTTATTGAAATAAAAAAACAACCCTCATTAACCATTTTATTGAGAATAAAAAAAACGCCGTCATTGAAGTCCTCGAATCCGAAGTCCAACAACCGAACCTGTAAAAAAAACACAAACACACAAAAATAATCAGTAACACATAAAGAAGCTAAATTATTATTCTTACCTTTCCTGGGTCCAGCGCTGGAAACGCAATGTCAGCGAGCTGGGCCCTGTATCTAATCCAATCATGTGTGATACTGTCTGCTGGGCCCTGTATCTAATCGTATCTTGTGTGATACTGTCTGCTGGGCCCTATATCTAATCCGATCATGTGTGATACTGCCTTCTGAGCCACTGTATCTAATCCTATCATGTGTGGTACTGTCTGCTGAGCCACTGTATCTAATCCTATCATGTGTGGTACTGTCTGCTGAGCCACTGTATCTAATCCTATCATGTGTGATACTGTCTGCTGGGCCACTGTATCTAATCCTATCATGTGTGATACTGCCTTCTGAGCCACTGTATCTAATCCTATCATGTGTGATACTGTCTGCTGAGCCACTGTATCTAATCCTATCCATAGTTTATAGGGTCGTAGTGCTATAGATATGCTATGCTGTCTCATATACACACTTTTTTTGGGGCGGACACATATGTATTGGGGCCATTTCCCTGACATTTTAAGCCCTGAGGGTATGTTCACAAGGCAGCGTCTGTTACGGCTGAAATTACGGTGCTGTTTTCAGGAGAAAACAGCACCGTAATTTCAGCCGTAATGGCATGTGCAGGCGTCTTTCGCTGCGTCCATTACGGACGTAATTGGAGCTGTTTTTCTATGGAGTCCATGGAAAACGGCTCCATTTACATATGAAGAAGTGACAGGCACTTCTTTGACGCGGGCGTCTTTTTTACGCGCCGCCTTTTGACAGCGGCGCGTAAAAAAAAATGACCGTCTGCACAGAACATCGTAAGACCCATTCAAATGAATGGGCAGATGTTTGCCAACGCTTTTGAGCCGCATTTTCGGACGTAATTCAATGCTAAAACGCCCGAATTACGTCCGTAAATAGGGTGTGTGAACCCAGCCTTAGTGACGCCCCCGGCTGCTAGTGCTGCATTGTTGGGTCACTTAGGAGACCCAGCGATGCAGCTGAAAGCTGCGGACCGTCGGCCATGAGAAGTTTGCGGGGGGGGGGGGCCCAGTTAGAATTTTTGCATCGGGGCCCATGAGCCTTTAGCTACGCCCCTGGGCACGCGCTTATACTGCTGGTGATAGCCGGCACGCGCTTGTACTGCTGGTGATAGCCGGCACGCGCTTATACTGCTGGTAATAGCCGGCACGCACTTATACTGCTGGTAATAGCCGGCACGCACTTATACTGCTGGTGATAGCCGGCACGCGCTTATACTGCTGGTGATAGCCGGCACTCGCTTATACTGCTGGCGATAGCCGGCACACGCTTATACCGCTGGCGATAGCCGGCACACGCTTATACTGCTGGTGATAGCCGGCACGCGCTTATACCGCTGGTGATAGCCGGCACGCGATTATACTGCTGGTGATAGCCGGCACGCGCTTATACTGCTGGTGATAGCCGGCACGCGCTTATACTGCTGGTAATAGCCGGCACGCACTTATACTGCTGGTAATAGCCGGCACGCACTTATACTGTTACTGTCACATTATAATGTTACTAATGGCTGCAGTAATGCAATGAACACAGTCTAAACGTTGGGGCCCTGTTGCCGCGGACGTTGGTGCGCTTTTCTGTAACTGTTGATGCACTTAATTACTGGAATTCCTCTCAAGAACAGTTCTCTCACTAAGTCCTCAATATCAGCACAATAAGTTCCAGCAATGTGTACTCAATACTTCTTGCAGCAAAGATGATATTTCCCCGGGATCCAGCTCGGGGCCGCAGCGTTCAGACGCGTGGAAGACAATGGAGTGGCAGGCAAAATCCTCCAGTGCTGCAGAGCAGGGAACCTCCCTGGAATCAGGCTGTTTTGCAGAGAGGATGCTGATACAGCATTTCTTCCTCTCATACAGTGAGCTGCTGGGCTGTCAGGACTGTCTCTGGGTCTCTGTGCTGTGTGCCCCAGTGCAGGACTCTCTACTCTCTGCAATGCACTCACAGTCTCCCTATCTCCTGACTATGTGTCTCTCCCTAAAATGGCCACTGTCTCTCCTCCCTGCCCAGCCTTGTCCCACAAGCCCCTGCTCAGCCAATCAGTGCTCCCCTCTCCTGCTCCTCTCCTAGGCTGCAGGGGTATAGAGAAGCAAGTGTTGCTGGGACATGTAGTCCACTGCACTTCAGAAGAAGAGGTGCTATTGTCTGTTGATGTGAGTCCCTGCTTGACATTAACTGCAGCATCCTCTATACACAATGCTTTCTCTGAAGGTGTTACATATATATTGGGGAATTTATCCAGGGAGCCTTTTATCTACAGGGATCATAAGGGTGTGGAAAAGTCATAGGTGTAATAATCTGCAGAATATATCACTGTGTATCTGTCAGGAGGTAGAGGAGCAATGTTCTGCAGATCCATAGAGAAGTCAGTTATGTAATAATCTGCAGAATATATCACTATGTATCTATTAACAGGTAGGGAGGACAGAGCAATATTCTGCAGATCTCCAGAGAGGTCAGTGGTGTAATAATCTGCAGAATATATCACTATTTATCTGTCAGGAGGTAGAGGAGCAATGTTCTGCAGATCTCTAGAGAGGTCAGTGGTGTAATAATCCGCAGAATATATCACTATGTATCTGTCAGGAGGTAGAGGAGCAATGTTCTGCAGATCTCTAGAGAGGTCAGTGGTGTAATAATCTGCAGAATATATCACTGTGTACCTGTCAGGAGGTAGAGGAGCGATGTTCTGCAGATCTCCAGAGAGGTCAGTGGTGTAATAATCTGCAGAATATATCACTATATATCTGTCAGGAGGTAGAGGAGCAATGTTCTGCAGATCTCTAGAGAGGTCAGTGGTATAATAATCTGCAGAATATATCACTGTGTATCTGTCAGGAGGTAGAGGAGCAATGTTCTGCAGATCTCTAGAGAGGTCAGTGGTGTCATAATCTGCAGAATATATCACTGTGTATCTGTCAGTAGGTAGAGAGGACAGAGCAAAGTTCTGCAGATCTCCAAAGAGGTCAGTGGTGTAATAATCTGCAGAATATATCACTATGTATCTGCCAGGTTGTAGAGGAGCAATGTTCTGCAGATCCCTAGAGATGTCAGTGGTGTAATAATCTGCAGAATATATCACTATGTATCTTTCAGGAGGTAGAGGAGCAATGTTCTGCAGATCTCCAGAGATGTCAGTGGTGTAATAATCTGCAGAATATATCACTATGTATCTGTCAGGAGGTAGAGAGGACAGAGCAATGTTCTGCAGATCTCCAGAGATGTCAGTGGTGTAATAATCTGCAGAATATATCACTATGTATCTGTCAGGAGGTAGAGAGGACAGAGCAATGTTCTGCAGATCTCCAGAGATGTCAGTGGTGTAATAATCTGCAGAATATATCACTATGTATCTGTCAGGAGGTAGAGAGGACAGAGCAATGTTCTGCAGATCTCCAGAGAGGTCAGTGGTGTAATAATCTGCAGAATATATCACTATGTATCTGTCAGGAGGTAGGGAGGACAGAGCAATGTTCTGCAGCTCTCCAGAGAAGTCAGTGGTGTAATATTATCTGCAGAATATATCACTATGTATCTGTCAGGAGGTAGAGAGGACAGAGCAATGTTCTGCAGATCTCCAGAGAGGTCAGTGGTGTAATAATCTGCAGAATATATCACTATGTATCTGTCAGGAGGTAGAGGAGCAATATTCTGCAGATCTCCAGAGAGGTCAGTGGTGTAATAATCTTCAGAATATATCACTATGTATCTGTCAGGAGGTAGAGAGAAGAGAGCAATGTTCTGCAGATCTCTAGAGAGGTCAGTGGTGTAATAATCTGCAGAATATATCACTATGTATCTGTCAGGAGGTAGAGGAGCAATGTTCTGCAGATCTCCAGAGAGGTCAGTGGTGTAATAATCTGCAGAATATATCACTATGTATTTGTCAGGAGGTAGAGGAGCAATGTTCTGCAGATCTCCAGAGAGGTCAGTGGTGTAATATTCTGCAGATTACATCACTATGTATCTGGCAGGAGGTAGAGAGGAGAGAGGAATGTTCTGCAGATCTTTAGAGAGGTCAGTGGTGTAATAATCTGCAGAATATATCACTATTTATCTGTCAGGAGGTAGAGGAATAATGTTCTGCAGATCTCCAGAGAGGTCAGTGGTGTAATATTCTGCAGAATACATAACTATGTATCTGTCAGGAGGTAGAGGAGCAATGTTCTGCAGATCTCCAGAGAAGTCAGTGGTGTAATAATCTGCAGAATATATCACTATGTATCTGGCAGGAGGTAGAGAGGAGAGAGGAATGTTCTGCAGATCTTTAGAGAGATCACGGGTGTAATAATCTGCAGAATATGTCATTATGTATCTGTCAACAGGTAGAGAGGACAGCGCAATATTCTGCAGATCTCTAGAGAGGTCAGTGGTGTAATAATCCGCAGAATATATCACTATGTATCTGTCAGGATGTAGAGGAGCAATGTTCTGCAGATCTCCAGAGATGTCAGTGGTGTAATAATCTGCAGAACATATCACTATGTATCTATCAACAGGTAGAGAGGACAGAGCAATGTTCTGCAGATCTCCAGAGAGGTCAGTGGTGTAATAATCTACAGAATATATCACTATGTATCTCTTAGGAGGTAGAGGAGCAATGTTCTGCAGATCTCCAGAGAGGTCAGTGGTGTAATAATCTGCAGAATATATCACTATATATCTGTCAGGAGGTAGAGGAGCAATGTTCTGCAGATCTCTAGAGAGGTCAGTGGTGTAATAATCTGCAGAATATATCACTATGTATCTGTCAGGAGGTAGAGAGGAGAGAGCAATGTTCTTCAGATCTCTAGAGAGGTCAGTGGTGTAATAATCTGCAGAATATATCACTATGTATCTATCAACAGGTAGAGAGGACAGAGCAATGTTCTGCAGATCTCCAGAGAGGTCAGTGGTGTAATCTGCAGAATATATCACTATGTATCTTTCAGGAGGTAGAGGAGCAATGTTCTGCAGATCTCCAGAGAGGTCAGTGGTGTAATAATCTGCAGAATATATCACTATGTATCGATCAACAGGTAGAGAGGACAGAGCAATGTTCTGCAGATCTCTAGAGAGGTCAGTGGTGTAATAATCTTCAGAATATATCACTATGTATCTATCAACAGGTAGAGAGGACATAGCAATGTTCTGCAGATCTCTAGAGAGGTCAGTGGTGTAATAATCTGCAGAATATATCACTATGTATCTGTCAGGAGGTAGAGGAGCAATGTTCTGCAGATCTCCAGAGAGGTCAGTGGTGTAATAATCTGCAGAATACATAACTATGTATCTGTCAGGAGGTAGAGAGGACAGAGCAATGTTCTGCAGCTCTCCAGAGAGGTCAGTGGTGTAATAATCTGCAGAATACATCACTATGTGTGGTAACGCGGGCGGCGAGTCGCGGTGGGCGGGGCTCTCTGAGCTGAAGTTGGTATTCACGCGCTTTGGTCACGGTGGCGCACTTTCTCGCTCCTGCTCCTCGGGCCGCAGAACCAGTGAAATAAGTGGTGCTTGTGGGATACACTGTTCTCTGTCCCCTGGGATGTTATGTGGTGTACCCCGAAATAAGGATGTTCCAAGAGACAGGGTTCAATAAACTTTCACAGTAGTTTTACTGGGCACAATATGCTTGGTGGTTACTATTGTTACAGAGGCAATGTCTTTAAGTAGTATAAACATATCACAGGGTATTGCAAATGGTGGTACCTGCTTCACCTCCCTGACTCTGTCTGTAATTCCTCCAAGTGTGCTCTGAGTTCTGCTCCTCTTTCTAACCTATACTGTGCTGGAAGGTGCGCTGCTGACTGTCCCAATCCAGTTGCACTATCACAGAGGACTGGTGTCCCTTGGGGATTCTAGGCTGTGTGCAAGCTCCTTGCTTTGCTCTAGGCACTCTCAGTAGTGTCCAAGCTCCTTGTCTGGCTTCTGTACCACATGCAACACACACTGACCTGCACTCCTTTCACTTCCACATGGCTGCTGCTGATCCTCTCACAGAATTCCTCTCAGTTCCACATGGCTGCTGCAGCATCTCACTGAATACAACTTCAGACACTGACTTGTCTGCTCTCCTCTGCCTGCACGCTGCTGCACACTTCTCCTCAATTCTGCACTCCTCTGCTCCACACTGCTGCACTCCTCTGCTCCACACTGCTGCACTCCTCTGCTCCACACTGCTGCACTCCTCTGCTTCACACTGCTGCACTCCTCTGCTCCACACGGCTGCACTCCTCTGCTCCACACTGCTGCACTCCTCTGCTCCACACGGCTGCACTCCTCTGCTCCACATGGCTGCACTTCTCTACTCCACACTGCTGCACTCCTCTGCTCCACACTGCTGCACTCCTCTGCTCCACACTGCTGCACTCCTCTGCTCCACACGGCTGCACTCCTCTGCTCCACATGGCTGCACTTCTCTACTCCACACTGCTGCACTCCTCTGCTGCACACTGCTGCAATCAGTGAGGTTCGTTCCTGTGTCCCAGCTAGCTACACCCCTCCCCTCTTTCTGGAGAATGCATCTTAAGGTGAAACAGCCCATTTATGTTTCTGCTGAGTCATATAGGGAAGTGAATTCAGTACCAACCATGATTACAGAAGAAAGCACATTAAAACCTGCATACTAAAGCAACAGTAGAATGACCGTAAATAAACAGCAATTTTCCTGGGTATCACAATAGCTCCAAGGACTTCTCCTAGTCTATGTGTTAATGTTTGTTTGTCAGTGGTGTCTGACGTGTTTGGGTTATAATTTATGGTTCGTGCATTATTGATTTATTATTGTTTTTGTTAATAAATAATATGTATATTATTTAATTATGGTTAATTGAGTTAACTAACTTTTATATTTATTTCTTAATAAAATGGCTGCTGTGGCCACTTTATCCAAACCCGAGTCTAGTCGAGTCTTCTTGAGGGAAAGGTGTGGGTTATGAATGGGGAACAGATATATAGGTAAGTGTAATTTGCATACACATACATCACTCGACTTACCCCAAGTCATGCAAAATAAAGACACAAAACATTATAATTGGGTGTTAAATGGTCAAAACTTTTATTATATTATATGACCAAACCCAAAATGGCAAACCTCCGACTCACGAAGAGTCACCCTCCAGCACGCAGGAAAGGAAAAACCCCCTGTGGGGGAAACCTCTAGGGAAACCATGGCTGGAGGATTGCCCTTCCTCAGGGCTTAGAAGGTGCCAAAATAGAATTTGTAACAGAATTTGTACATTTTCTCAGATTTTCAAGGAAAGACATTACAATGAACGAACAAACGAACGAACGAACGAACGAACGAACGACATAAAACACATAAATCGGCTGATCTGGTTGGCTAGGCGGATGTCTGTCTTCCT
Organism: Rhinoderma darwinii; assembly: GCF_050947455.1. Taxonomy (NCBI): domain Eukaryota; kingdom Metazoa; phylum Chordata; class Amphibia; order Anura; family Rhinodermatidae; genus Rhinoderma; species Rhinoderma darwinii. The sequence goes on from NW_027464450.1 coordinate 107,365, forward strand.
AGGCACCCATTAAAATGAATGGGCGATGCTCGGTTGAGACGGGTCCTCCAGAGGGGTCCTCCAGATGCCTCCTTGTAGCACCTGTCTCCGCTCTGGCTAATAGGGGGGGATCTCCTGCTGGAAAACCCCCTCTATTACAGACAACCCATATGAAGAGGATGGCATCACTGTGATGAAGAAGTGGTCTGGGGTGAAGGGTTTCCCTGCTAGAACCTACAAATTACATCAGGTCGGCATTGGTGGGGAAGTCAAGCTCAAGGTCCTCAGTCCCATCCAATATGGCGCTGAATGTGGCAGTAAAACCTTCTAATGTGGAATCTTCTTTATGTCATAAACATTTGTGTTTATGACATCAGCGCATTCATCATCATTACTACAGGAGTTTCTTACCACTGCCGCCTCGTTCATTGTGACATCACCCACAGTGGTCTGAAGTGTTAACCCTTTAATGACTGGCAGTGTACTTACCACAGAGGCCATAAAGCTGAATAGAACATATCAATGGCCATAAAGGAAAAGGGATAATGCAGGGAGCATCTCCGCACATGAACAATCCATGACAAAGAGTTCTCCAGGATGAGATAACTTGCCTGCTTTCTCCAAAAACCAGCACCACACCTGTCCATAGGTTGTGAGTGGTATTACAGCTCATTACCATTCACTTCAATGGAGCAAACCTGCAATACCAAATACAACCTGTGGATAGGTGTGGTGCTATTTTTGGAAGAAAGCAGCCATATTTTTCTAATCCTGCACAGCCCCTGTTAGAAATAGTTAAAAAAAAGGGGAAGAGAAGAAATTAAAAAAAGGGAAAAAGAGGAACTCTGATGTAAAAGAAATCAAACTGGACTGAAAGGAGTCTGCTGGAGGTGCCAGATGGAAAGACATAATTCTGCCATGGGGACCAGATTAGTTGAAAAACTATGCAGTTCATCTTCGAATGCAGCGTCACAAAAACAAATTATTTTGTAAAAAGATTAAAAAGTGTTTTTATTGTGCAAAACTAGAAAAACTTTTACATACATGTTGGTTCAGGACTCCTGGTGGTCCTCCATGGGCTTTACCCATGGAGTGTTTGGAGACATGTTGGAGCTGTGGGGGAATGGTAGGTACGCTTACTGACATCTGATCGGATTGTAGGCACATCGCACCATTTTGGTTGGCAATAAATGCTCTCTTTGAACATGCCCTCTCCGCTCCATTCTCTCCAGATCTATTTCTTTCCAGAAGAAGGTTCTCCTCCATTTATTCAGACTAGGTTGTGCCTAGACATTGGAAGTCTACAATTCCCCGGTACAAATCTAAATGTTTGGCCACATTCACTGATATTCAGAATCCAGCAACTCTGCCGATTGTTGAAGTAAAATCTCAGGCATTTTCTGAGTAGTTGACCGCTAACTCCCTCCACTCTGCTACCTCGCTGTAGTGCCCGACCATTCATATTGTTTTCTTCTCTCTCTGTAATTGTCGTCTGTCTATTGCTTGTTGTTTTAACCTTTCTCATTGATAAAAGTACAGATTTGGTAAAGACGACGCTTACATTGTTTCCTAATTGTCTTTTGGTGAGCGGCATTTTTTTTACATTTTGTACTGCTTTATGGTTTTAATAAAGATTGAGCAGAGTTACTGCAGTTAAGCGGTGATAAATATTCTTTTACGTTGTCACGGCGCAGGATGTGGACCCACAGGGCCGTACCGCATAGCGGGGTAGCAGCTGGCCAACAAGGTACAAAACCATGTCTATAGTTCTGAACGGGTACCTGAGGCAATGTAGATAGTGGCAGGGACACGACTTGACTTTCACAGCAGGTGACGTCGCGGATGCAGCGGGAAGACACGACTTGACTTTCACAGCAGGTGACGATAGCACGGGATACAGGGTACAGGCAGGAACGGGTAACACTGGGAACTGGAAAACACTGGGAGACCTTTAGCAAGACAAACTAGGGTATACAACAACGCTCAGGCAAGGAACCAGTGGGCAGTCCATTTTAAGTCCCATCATCAACAATCCCCAAAGGGTTTACTCTTTATGAGGATATACCAGCTACATGAAGACTGGAGGGGTGGAGATAGAAATAAACTATTACTCCAAAAAGAAACCATGTGGATTCACACCCTGGGGACTTTATCCCCTAGGGGGCTAAATAATGAGATCAAATGTAACATGTTCCTCTGAAATTATTGGGCTTATGTATCTGTTATGGATTCTTCTTTCTCCCCCCTTTCTCCGAGGTTCTTTTTCTTTCTTGGATCCCTGCTCAGGACGGTGGGGACTCGGTCGATGGTCATTTTTTGGCCCTTGACCTACTCCCTGCCGACCTGCCCGGTCCCCTTTTGCGATCATTACGTAGTATACTGTATCTCTTTCTTGGTTCTTTCCTGGACTTTGTATGGGTGGGTTCGATATCCGCTCGGTGGGCTGTTTACCAGCAGCTGAGTGGTCTTGCACTCACTCATCCTTATCCATACTATAGAAATAACCTTATTTCTATTCTGAAACTGTAAAGATGGAGATACACTCTTTACCTCCTCAGTTCTTCCCTATATTGAACTAATGACCTTATTCATACATTGAAATGGAGGGAATGAAAATGTTCACTCTTGAGCATATTCAATTGATGGATTTATACATATATGGAAATGGAGAGAAAAGAGATCCTCTTCCCTATAGCCGGCTCATAATGTGTATCTACCCCCTTCTTTTCTCAGATGTATTAACCATCTCAGGACACATCTCCATCTCTCACTTACAATATTATTCTTTGGATCTAGTTGATGTCTGACCAATTTGTGACACTCTGTTTAATATATATCTCTGTGAGCTATAAAGGAAACAGAATATCGCTACTCGCAATATGTTTGGGATTTTTTTGTTTCTTTCTTTATTGCCTCTTTCTCATATTTTTTCTTTCCCTCCCCTTTTTTTTTTTGTTTTCTTTTTCTTATTTTTTCTTTTTCTTGTTTCTTTATTTCTTTATTAATCTTTTTATTATTTTTCAGGGCGAGCGATGCCTCTCTCTCCAGGATAATGACATTAGCATCTTAATTAAAGTCATTAATGAGGACCTAATTTTTGGTCGTATCTGCTTTTGGCAATCCTGGTAATATTTTCTAATGAAATTATTCTTTATTATGATTACCTTTCTAAAAATGGTTTAAGATGTATTGTACATTTGTTTAATCTGTACTTGCAGTTTATTCCCAATATTCTACTGCATGTAAACGATCGAGTTATTGAAATTGACAATGTATCTTTAAATGCCTGTGCTATATAAGCAGGTACTATCGTGAACATGATTTCCTGTCTCTGATGAAGTCCCAGCTGGGATGAAACGCGTAAGACGTATGCACGGTGGTGAGAGACGTCATCACACCGTTTTCCTCAGGCGTGGTTACCTGTAAACTCCATGCCTCAAACCACGCTTGGTTTATTACCTACTACCTTGGCTGCAGGGGCGTAACTAGGAAAGACTGGGCCCCATAGCAAACTTTTGACTGGGGCCCCCCCTCCCCTGGGTGTCACACAACCCCCCCCTTGTAGATAGTGCCTTTTTTACAGTCCCCTTGTAGATAATGCCATACAGCCCCCCCTGTGGATAACGCCATACAGCCCCCCCTGTAGATAACGCCATACAGCGCCCCCTGTAGATAACGCCATACAGCCCCCCCTGTAGATAACGCCATACAGCGCCCCCCCCTGTAGATAACGCCATACAGCCCCCCTGTAGATAATTCCATACAGCCCCCCTGTAGATAATGCATACAGCGCCCCCCTGTAGATAACGCCATACAGCCCCCCCTGTAGATAACGCCATGCAGCCCCCCCTGTAGACTGTATGGCGTTATCTACAGGGGGGACTGTATGGCGTTATCTACAGAGGGGGCTGTATGGCGTTATCTACAGGGGGGGCTGTATGGCGTTATCTACAGGGGGGACTGTGTGGCGTTATCTACAGGGGGGTCTGTATGGCGTTATCTACAGGGGGGACTGTGTGGCGTCATCTACAGGGGGGACTGTGTGGCGTTATCTACAGGGGGGACTGTGTGGCATTATCTACAGGGGGACTGTATGGCGTTATTTACAGAGGGGGCTGTATGGCGCTAACGCCATACAGCCCCCACTGTAGAGAACGCCATACAGTCCCCCTGTAGAGAACGCCATACAGCGCCCCCCTGCAGGGAACGCCATACAGCCCCCCCCCCTGCAGGGAACGCCATACAGCCCCCCCTGCAGGGAACGCCATAAAGCGCCCACCTGCAGGGAACGCCATACAGCGCCCCCCCCCCCCTGCAGGGAACGCCATACAGCGCCCCCACTGCAGAGAACGCCATACAGCGCCCCCCTGCAGGGAACGCCATACAGCGCCCCCCCCAAAAAAAAATACGACCTATAGTGTGTCCTACAAATAACATGCATCCCCTATCCACAGGATAAGGGATACATGTGTGATCGCTGGCATTGATAGGGAGAACGGGGGACTGAAAGTCCCCCAAGTTCTCCATGACTAACCTCTGACTTCCGGCATCTGTGTCGGCAGCTCAATAAAAATGAATGGAGCGCTGGTCACGCATGCGCACAAGCGCGACCGGCGCTCCATTCATTTCTACGGAGCTGCCGACACAGACCCCGGAAGTCCGAGGTTTGTGATGGAGAACTTCAGGGGACTTTCAGTCCCCCGTTCTCCCTATCGCTGCCAGCGATCACACATGTATCCCCTATCCTGTGGAGATCCTGTGGATAGGGGATACATGTCTTTTGTTTAATGGCAGAGCGGGGAGATACCTCCCTGCTGTGCCGTAGTGTTCAGTGGCGTCCCGCTGTAGCAGCCATAGCGGCTGCTAGCGGAGCCTGCGGCCATGGTGGGGGTCCGTGCCGGCAGGCGACACGGGCCCCCTCATGCCGCGGGCCCCGTAGCAGTCGCTACGGCTGCTACGGCGGTAGTTACGCCACTGCTTGGCTGGTATCTCCTTATTGGGTCCCTGGACTTGAGATTCTTAACCTCTACTACTTATGAGGTATGGGACATAACATCTAGAGGATATCAATTGGCTGTTTCAAACTTGAAGCAAGAACTTTGCATGCACGCTACAACAGCCCTTAAATTCACCTGTACCCGGGAATTAACCCATCCTGTTACGGACAAGGAAGCAAGGGAGAAATCCACTCTGTGTATAATCAGGAATCCGCCTGCTTGAAGGAATCGAAGTGACCAAGAATACGATTCTAAGGTCAGATACATGTGGCTGTTAAGTTGCACTGAAACTTCAAGAATGATAAAGACCATCTATGGACTGATGTACACACAATAGATGAGTATGCGGAAAATCATTGTGGATCATTTATATTCTCTTTGCTCACTCTACTTTACCGTACTTATATTGGTTCCTGGATGTGCTTAACAATTTTGCCGTTCTGACAGGTTTGAATTGACTGTCCCTCCTAGGCTGTAACTTGTTATATGTACCTTGCCGATATATCTTTTTGTATCTCATTTAGCATATTTATGCTTATATCGATATATACCCATAATTATCCCTGGCCAGGTAGTTTTTAAATTGTATTCTATTATTGTATATGAATTTGTTTGCTACTTTTCCCTTTTTTCTATGAATTAAACTAATTTTATATCACAATATCTATAGATATATTTATTTTTTATATATCAATATCTGAATTCTCTTATAGTTTTTTGGTTCATTGTTTTTGCTTTAGTTACTAGGACGGCACCGTGTGGCCCCCCAACCACAATATTCTGGGATTCTGGATATTCTCTTCTATTTTGTGTCCCCTTATTATAGTCCAGCAGCCATTTGGGCTGATAATTGATGTAAGGCAGCTTGACGCATACTGGCCCTTTAAGGCCGTGCACGCGTGGGCGCCCTGCGGTACACAGTCCGAGGACCCGGAAGAGAGTGCCGGCGTCTCCCTGGAGGGAGTACACGCCGAGAAGAGAGGCGTCCATGGCCGGGATCGTCAAGAGGTAAGTCAGAACGACGACCCCCGGCCATGGACGTAACATACGTCCTGCTCCTGAGGTGACCTCAGGGAGGACAGAAAAATCCCATGGAACAGAAGAGACTGGGGTGGTGGACATTGTTAGGTAAAGGTTAAATTATAGACTTACCATCAGGGGTGCTCAGGGATATGCCGCTAATCCCCAAGTCAAGACTAGCTAGGAGGTCAAGGCTTCCTGAGCCCTGCTCACACCATAGTCAGGAGCCCCCCAGCTTGACTGTGTCTGATTTGGGACAGGTAGTGGCTCAATTACTGGCTGGTGTTAGAGAGGCTTTGGTGCAGCATGAGGTCCCACCACCTGTGGTCCCCGTTGCTCCTTCTCCTGTGGCGGCGTGGTACGGGGCTGTTGCGCTAGGTTCTAAAGTCAGTGGAGTTTCGCCATAGCAGTTTCATCTGGGGCCAGTGTGAGGAATGGGGGGAACCACTTTGTCTATTTTGCTGCAGGTGGAGAGAGACTTTTTCTGGGACTATTTCTGTTATTTGCCCCTTGTCCTGAGCTCAGGTGGTTTTTAATTCAAATGAGACAAGCAGCCGATCAAACTGGGAAACCAGTGAACCAGTCCAAACCAGTGTAGAAGTGTCTGAAAATAATCCTCTCCACTGTCACCTTCAGACTGTCCGACCACAATGGTGAGGATATGCGTAGCAGCAGCCGCAGGTGGGCATGGATTATAAATTGATAGTTGATGTGTTTATGTTTCTTTTGATGTGTTTTTATTTAGAAATTTAGCACCAAGCGCACCGCCTATGTAAACATGTATGCCGCCTATGTAAACATGTATGTGTATATCATTTTAGTGCTTTGCTGCCATCTAGTGACCAAACTGCATAGATAGTTTGTGTAGTGCTGTTGTGTTATGTGTGCAGGACCTGTGATCACATGACCAGAGAGGCAAATTCTCAAGTTCGTGCAGGTGCTGCACAGCTACTCAAGTAGGGGAGAAGCTGAATCTTTATTTAACAGGAGTTTAGCACCATATTTAAATATGCAATATTTTAAAAACAAATCGCCATCTTAACCCCTTCCCCCTGCTGGCATTCTGGGCCCTAATGTCCAAGCCATTTTTTAGATTTTTCCATTGTCACATTCGAAGAGCTGTAACTTTTTTATTTTTGCGTCGGCATAGCTGTATAAGGTCTTGTTTTTTGCGGGACGACTTGCAGTTTTTATTGGTACCATTTGAGAGTAGATGCGACTTTTTGATCACTTTCTATCACATTTTTTTAAAGTCAGGATTAACAGAAAACAGCAATTTTTCCATTGTTTTTTATTTTATTTTTTACGGCGTTCACAGTGCGGGTTAAATAATGTAACAGCTTTATAGTCGGGGTCGTTACGGACGCGGCGATACCAAATATGTGTAACTTTTTTGCTTTATTGTAGTTTTTTTAATAGTAAAGCATTTTGTAAGGGGAAAAGCTGGGTTTTTCATTTTTTTTTTTTCACTTTTTTTTTAAATTAACTTTATTAAACTTTTTTTACTTTTTTACTAGTCCCACTAGGGGACTTCCCTATCATCCGATCGCTATTATAATACACTGCAATACTTTTGTATTGCAGTGTATTACTGCCTGTCCGTTTAAAACGGACAGGCATCTGCTAGGTCATGCCTGCGGCATGATCTAGCAGGCATTCGCTGCAGGCAGACCTGGGGGTCTTTATTAGACCCCCGGCTGCCATAGAAGACACAGACACTCGGCGATTTTATCGCCGGGTGTCAGTGAGATGAGAGGGAGCTCCCTCCCTCTCTCCAAAACCATTCAGATGCGGTGCTCGCTATTGTGCACCGCATATGAAGGGTTAAACAGGTGAGATCGATACTAATATCGATCTCACCCGGCAGAGCAGGGACGCCCCCAGCCCTCAGCTGCTTCTGGCAGCTGAGAGCAGGGAGATTTCACGGCTCCCTGCTCTGTTTACTTTATTCTAATGCAGCGACGTAGTTTGGCGGCGCTCTAGAATAAAGCCCACTAATGACCGCCGTAAAAAGACGTATCGGCGGTCATTAAGGGGTTAAGGTCGTCAAGCTGCATATTATGAGAGGAAAATGACTGTTATGCTATGTCGTTGATATATACATTGTGTAGTAAGTGTTATTCCACTTAAGTAAACATATAACAGATCATTCCTCCAATTAAGACCCTTCGTGAATCTTGTATGAAGCTGCAGATCGCAGAACGCCTCCCTATTCAGGAAGTGTCTTCTCCAATATCCACCCGTCTTTGGTTTCTTCAAGGCCATAAAAACATTGGGGGGAATTTATTAAGATGGCATTTCATATGCCAGTCTTAATATAAAGAAAGTTGGAGTAAGATGCAATACATTTATTAAATGTGTCACATCTTTCGGCCGTTCGTGCGCCACAATCGTTATGCAGCGACCGCGACCATGCTCCATCTATTCCCCCTACCCATCGGACAAAATGTAAAATAAAAAATAAGTATAATCTTTTCTCTGCTTCTCTTCTTCCCCCTTGATCCCCTAAGGCTCCCTGCTGCCCATACAATGCACTGACACCGAGCAGCGTCAGGTCCTTTATATGTGACACAGCACTCAACGTCATCATTGCATTGTATGAGCCGCAGGCTGCGGAGAGAACATGAGGGGACCAGAAGAGGAGTGGTGAGGTGAGCATTCATTTTTTATTTAATTGTCCGATAGAGGGGACGGAGAGGAGCCTGGCATGGGCCTCTACCTTGCTACGCTCCACATAGTGACATTTTTGTCAATTATTAGCAGGCGTAGATTTCGACTATAGTTTACGCCAGGTGTAAATTATTATAAATTTTTTGAGCTGCTGTCACCTCGCCCCCTTTTGGAAAGCCCTCTTTTAGAAAACTGGCGTAGAAAGGTTAATACATTTCCCCCATAAGCTTTAAAAATTACCATTATGTGTTTCTAAGAAGTGTTTTTCTGCACCGGGAGGCATTAGTGTTTTTTTGTTTTTGTATCTGAAATGTGTTCTACAATGCGCGTTTTGAAGTTTCTAATCGTGCGCCCTACAGATGTGGCCGGCTTTATCTTGACTTTCAACGCATTAAATACACAGTGTCAGTGTTTTTTCAATGACTTTTTAATGACTTTTGTTGTGTGATATCACGCTGCAGCAAGTTATCCGAGTCAAGATAAAGATGGCTACATCCGTACATACACGCGATCACATTGTTTGCATTTAATGGCATAAATTACATGATGCTTAGTACAATTTTTATAAACGCATCGATATCGTAAGTACTTTTTAAAAAATAAAAAAACTTTTTGGGAAAGTCAAGTTTTGTTGTTAGTGACAATGTAGAAAAGACTTGGTGACATCATGTAACCATACCTCCCAACCGTCCCGGATTCAGCGGGACAGTCCCGGACTCCGGGCGTTGTCCCGCTGTTCCGGGCGGCCGGGGGTATGTCCCGCTGTCAAAATAATTCTAAAGCAGGGAACCATCAGCTCCCTGCTTCAGAATTGGTACATAGCGGAGGAGCAGAGGGAGCTCCTCCGCTCGCCGAGGGCTCCCCGGGCACAGTGCTACTTTGCGGGTGGATTGAGTATCCGACTCACCAGCCACAGCTGCGCTTGTAGCTTTCATGTGCTTAATTATCGTGGGAAAGCTACAAGCGGGGCTGTGACAGGTGAGTCTCACAGTCACTCCCAGTGCATGCGGCAGCAATGGCAGCCAGTCTGACTGTGAGTCTCTGACCAGTCACCACCCACACGCAGCAGACAGATAGTGCCTGCAGGATGGACTGACAAAGTGCCTGTCAATATTGAATGAACCTTCAACTACAACTGTTTCGCAGCTATTAAATATGATGGCTTTTATAGTGTAGTGGTCAACTTGGCTGCCTTACATTAGGATTGGAAGGTTGTTGGCTCAAAGCTCAGTAGGGATTTTTTTTAAAATATTATTAATATTTTAGTTGTATTAGGCTGATGTGAACAGGCCCTAAGGCTTCTTTCACACTAGCGTTTCTATACGTTTACCTCTCTTCCGTCAGAGGAAGAGAGGATCGATATGTTAAACGGAAAGCAACGGTTCCATTAGAATTACCATTGCTTTCAATGTTAATTCTTTTGTATCAGTTGCTTTCCGTTTGTCTCCGTTTGCTAGGTTTCCGTTCTTTTGAACGGAAATAAAAGTTCGGCAGACTGCACTTTTGTTTCCTTTAAAAAAAACGGAAACTTAGCGAACAGAGACAAACGGAAAGCAACTGATACAAAAGAATTACCATTAAAAGCAATGGTAATTCTAATGGAACAGTTGCTTTCCGTTTAACATATCGATCCTCCCTTCCTCTGACGGAAGAGAGGTAAACGTATAGAAACGCTAGTGTGAAAGAAGCCTTAGGGCCTGTTCACATCAGCTTTGGCTTTCCGTTCCGGGGTTCCGTCAGAGGTTTCCGTCGGGTGAACTCTGCAATGGAAAGTCAAACGGAAACCACAGTTTCCGTCCCCATTGATATCAATGGTGATGGAAACATTGCTAATGGTTTCCGTTCGTCACAATTATGGCAGGTTTCCGTTTTTCCAACAGAATTAATAGCGCAGTCAACTGAAACGTAAGCTGTAATTTCAGTTTGACTTTCCGTTGCGGGGTTCACCCGACGGAAACCTCCGACGGACCCCGGAATGGAAAGCCAATACAGATGTGAACAGGTTGTGCCCGTACTCTTCTTCCTACTATCCCACTCGTGTGATCACTTATAAAAGGTGTTAGTTATGCTCTTTATTATCACTGAGGCCCCATGCACACGACCGTTCCCGTGATTACACCCACGCATGGCTGCGGACAGTCATCCGCATTTGCGGACCATGTTCCCATTATAAAGTATAGGACCGTGGCCCATAAAATAAAAAAAATAGGACATGTCCTATTTTTTACGGAAGGTTTCTATGGCCATAGAAAGGAATGGGTCCGTAATTACGGACTAAATCTACGGTCGTGAGCATGGGGCCTTACTCTTGATTTTGTAATGTGTCCGTAAAACTTTTGGTCTGTTCATGATTTTTAGCTCAGTAGTCCAGAAATTTCTGAAGTGGAGGTTAGCAACGATGCTGGGGAGTCATCGGCGAGCGGAGGAGCTCCCTCCGCTCTGAACTAATTCTGAAGCAGGGAGCTGATAGTTTCCTGCTTCAGAATTAGTGGCTACTCCTTGAGCAGAATCCCCGTTGCCAATGATCAGTTGCCGATTGACATTAGTGGCTCCTCCTGGAGCGGAATCCCTGGCCAGAGTCGGCAACGGGGGTTCGCTCAAGGAGTATCCACTGACGTTACTGTCCATATATGGACAGTAACATCAGGGCTTCCCTCTAGGAGCTGAATCCCCGGCCTATGCTCTGGCTGGGGATTCCGCTTCTAGAGGTAGTCGCAATGGCGCTGTCTACAGGGTGGGGATAGCACTTTCTACAGGGTGGTGACACTATCAACATGGAAACTGTGGCACTATATAGGGGCACTATCTACATGGGCACCGTGGTACTATTGAGAGGGCACTGGCACTTTATATATGGGCACTGGCACTAGGGGCAGCTATGGGGGTATTATACTGTATAAGGGCAGCTAGGGGGGCATTATACTGTATGAAGCAGCTATGGGGTCATTATACTGTATGGGGAGGCTATTGAGGCATTATGCTGTAGGGGGCTTTATGCTGTATTGGGGAAGCTATGTGGCATTATGCTGTATGGAGAAATTTGGGCATTATACTGCATGGGAGCATCTGTATGGGCATTATACTGTATGGTGGCAGGTAGAGGGCATTATACTGTGTAGGGGCAGCTATTTGGTATTATACTGTGTGGGAGGCACTATGGGAGCATGATACTGTGTGAGCTGAATCGGGTGTGTATGGGCGGGGATTGGGTGGGATTAGAGGCGTGGCTTAAAAGAAAAATATTGTCCCTCTTTGTGATACTTGAAAGTTGGGAGGTATGATGTAACTAAGAGATCTCATCCTCTAGGTGACCCAAGGGCAGCCTTTACCCACAATTTCTCCAAACTTTTGGCCCTATGCCATTGAAGAAACTGGTAATTGAACTCTCGTGCTTCAGTATTTATTATTAAACAAGATGGATTCTTGTGTCCTTTGTTTTGATGCCCTTCTTAACGCAGAAGGACAGATATATCCGTCCTCTGCAGCTGGTAGTTTGCGCAGGAGGACGGATCGCACGGGTACTGACACTGTACCCACGCGATCAGTGGCAGGAGCACGGCCGTTATACACAGCCTGGCTTCTGCTGCAACTGCCGGAAATGAAGCGCGCTCCGATTCAGGCAGTTTAACCCATTAAATGTCGCTGTCAATAGTGACAGCGACATGTAATGTGTTTGACAGAGGGAGGGAGCTCCCTCTGTCACCCCATCGGCGCCCCCGCAAAGAAATCGCGGGTCGCCGTCGGGTTTCCATGGCAGCCGGGGGCCTAGCAAAGACCCCCAGGTCTGCCTTCAGCAAATGCCTGTTAGGCCATGCCGGAGGCATGACCTAATAGATTGCCTGTCAGTTTTACACTGACAGGCAATAATTCTTTGGTATACTAAGTATACCAAAGCATTATATATGCGATCAGCAGATCGCATAGTGAAGTCCCCTGGTGGGACTAAAAAAAAAAAGTGAATCAGTTAAATAAAGTTTGTGAAAAAAAAATTACAGTCAAAATCAAATAAAACCAAAAAGTGGTTTTATTTAGTAAAAGTGTCAAAACAAATATCACATGCACATATATGTTATCCCCGCGATCGTAACGACTTGAACAATAAAATGAACACATTAATTAAACCACCGGATGAACGGCGTCCAAAAAAAACGCAAAAAAAACAACGGCAAATTTCTCCCATTCCCACCATAAAATTTTTTAATAAAAGTTAATTTATAAGTCCTATGTACTCCAAAATAGTACTAATGAAAACTACACATTGGCCCGCAAAAATCAAGCCCACATACGGCCACATTGAAGGAAAAAAATATAATTACGTCTCTTGGAATGCGGTGATGCAAAAACAAGTATTTTTTTTTCTAAAGGCTTTTTATTGTGCAAACATAGGAAAACATATAAAACCTCTACATATTTGGTATCCCCGTAATCGTGCCAACCCATAGAATAAAGTTAACATGTTATTTACACTGCATAGTAAACGGCGTACATTTATAACGTGAAAATCAATGCTGGAATAGCTGTTTATTTTCAATTCTCTCCTAAAATAAAGTTCATAAAAGTTAATCAATATATTATAAGCATCTAAAAATGGTACAATTACAAAATACAACTCGTCCCACAAAAAACAAGCCCATATACGGCTATGTCGACGGAATAAAAAAAAATTTGTGTAAAGGTTCAGATAGCACCAGATACGTGGAAGGGTGAGGTTTTGCACGGATAGGGGCCCAACCCAAACATAAATATAAAAGAGTATCCGGCACACCAATATAGAAAAAAAGGTATTTTTTATTTTGTTTCTAATGCCAATGGCAGAGTGCGACGTTTCGGTCTAGGTGACCTTCATCAGGCACTGAGCCGTGCTGGGCAACTGAATTGACGAGCGCTAGTGGTGCTGATAGCGGCTGGCCGCTGTATCATGGCGCCATGATACCTTTTTTTCTATATTGGTGTGCCGGATACTCTTTTATAGGAATAAAAAAAAAGTTACGACTCTTGGAATGCAACCGTGAAAAAACAAGAAATAATCCTTGGTCATTAACGCGCAAAATGGCCTGGTCATTAAGGGGTTAACATCAATTGTTAATATCCTGTAAAATGTAATCCACGGTCAATATTTATACATTGGTTGTGAAATGTCTTGTCATTTGAGCAGGCTATCCTAGATCTTATAAATTCCCTTGTAGGTATTGCCTAGATGGTGTGAGCTGGGTGACTGTAGTGCCCGAAGAGGGTTCACAAAATGTTTCCTTTTCTGTATTACAATTCCCCTGTAACGTAATCTCGAAGAAGGTAACAGAATCCATGGATGCCGAGACTGTAACATTGTAAATTAAATGTATTGGTATTATTGTATTCCATAAATGGTGGTACAGACACCACATCATGACCCATAAACAAAAAAAAGATCGTCGATGTAGCGTCCATCCCACACAATCCACTCGTAAAAGGGATTATTGGCTGAAAAAATGTTGTTCTCCCACCATGTCATAAACAAATTGTCCATGGAGAGGGAGAATTTTAACCCCATCAGGGCGTCTTCTGTCTGCAATAAAATAAAACTATCAAGGCAGAAAAAATTATGTGAGCGCAGATACTCCACTGACATTAAAATAAATTCTTGTAGACATTTGGAATACCTGGTGTATTTCCTCAAATGGAATTCCACTGCCTTGATTGCCGGAATATGTGGTATGCAGGTAGGGCCACCATCAGAAATTTCTGGGCCTCATACAGTCAGTGGAATTCCATTTGAGGAAATACATCTGGGTCCCCCATTATTAGGGGATTTGCAGAGGTGGCAATGGAAAGTCGTGGGAGGGGAGCAGGACGCAAAGTGTCAGAGACTCTGTGAGCAGGCGGAGGAGTAGGCTAAGAGAACGGGAGGTGGCCGAGGCGGGAGTTGGGCCAGAGTGGATATGACGCTTGACCGGCATCTGAGGAGGGGAAGGGGAGTGAGACCGGTGGGAAGGTGGGAGAGAAGGGGCAACATAAAAAAAATAATTAAACTGAATCTACTGCTTTAAAACAGAGTCACTCACCAAGTTGCAGAGCAGGCCGCTGCTTCTGGCCCCTGCATGGGTCCCATTCCTTTCTACAAACCAATTACCTCTGATCATAACCTTGATGAGCGGCGGCTGCCCAGTTTATTTAACTTTTGTGGCCAGGCCCCTGACAGTAGTACCAGCAGGCCGGTTTGCAGGGGTACTAGCCAACTACGTCACAGATAACCCAAGACCATGCAAAGTTATGGATTTTTGGCATCCCATGGAATATGGGAACAATAGGGAATTCTATCAGTAAGTATTCTGCCTGTTTCTTGGCTAATACTCCGAATCCAATTCCTTCTTCTAGCAGATTTTTTAAAGATCTTGTTTCACCACAAGTTTGTGATATGTACTGTAGATTCATTGTCTAAAATGGTATGAACGTATCTGGAATATAAACAGGAATCTACAGGGTGGGCCATTTATATAGATACACCTAAATAAAATGGGAATGGTTGGTGATATTAACTTCCTGCTTGTGGCACATTAGTATATGGGAGGGGGAAAACTTTTCAAGCTGGGTGTTGACCATGGCGGCCATTTTGAAGTCGGCCATTTTGTACCCAACTTTAGTTTTTTCAATGGGAAGAGGGTCATGTAACACATCAAACTTATCGAGAATTTCACAGGAAAAAAAATGGTGTGCTTGGTTTTAACGTTACTTTATTCTGCAGGCAGTTATAACACACAAAATTGTTGCTAACTAACATCCCCCATATGTCTACTTTAGATTGGCATCGTTTTTTGAACATCCTTTTATTTTTCTAGGACGTTACAGGGCTTTGAACTTTAGCAGCAATTTCTCACATTTTCAAGAAAATTTCAAAAAGCTATTTTTACAGGGGCCAGTTCACGTGTGAAGTGGCTTTGAGGGCCTTATATATTAGAAACCCAAAAAAAGTCACCCCATTTTGAAAACTTCACCCCTCAAAGTATTCATAACAGCATTTAGAAAATTTCTTAACCCTTTAAACTTTTCACAGGAATTAAAGCAAAGCAGGAGTGAAATTTACAAATTTCATATTTTTTGCAGAAATTAATTTAATCCAATTTTCTTTATAATACAGAAAGTTTTACCTTTAGAAATGCAACTCAATGTTTATTGCCAAGATTCTGCAGTTTTAGGAAATATCCCACATGTGGCCGTAGCGTGCTACTGGACTGAAGCACCGGCCTCAGAATCAAAGGAGCACCTAGTGGATTTTGGGGCCTTATTTTTATTCGAAAATATTTTAGGCACCATGTGAGGTTTGAAGGGCTCTTGCGGTGCCAAAACAGGGGAAATCCCCCAAAAGTGATCCCATTTGGGAAACTACACACCTCAAGGAAATTATCTAGGGGTATATTGAGCATTTTGACCTCACAGGTTTTTTACAGAAATGATTGGAAACAGGTCGTGAAAATTAAATCTACATTTTTTCAAAGAAAATGTGGGTTTAGCTAATTTTTTCTCATTTCCACAAGGACTAAAGGAGAAAAAGCTCCACAAAATTTGTAAACCAATTTCTCCCGAGTAAAACGGTACCCCACATGTGGTAATAAACGGCTGTTTGGACACATGGCAGGGCTTAGAAGGGATGAAGCACCATTTGGCTTTTGGAGTTCACATTTAGCAGGAATGGTTTGCAGAGGCCATGTCACATTTACAAAGCCCCTGAGGAGAGAAAACAGTGGAAATCCCCCACAAGTGACCCCATTTTGGAAACTACACCGATTGAGGAAATTATCTAGGGGTATACTGAGCATTTTGACTACCCAGGTTTTTTGCAGAAATTATTGGAAGTATGCCCTGAAAATAAAAATCTAAATTTTTTCAAAGAAAATGTAGGTAAAGCTAATTTTTTCTCATTTCCACAAGGACTGAAGGAGAAAAAGCACCACAACATTTGTAAAGCAATTTCTCCCGAGTAAAACAATACCTCACATGTGGTAATAAACGGCTGTTTGGACACACGGCAGGGCTTAGAATGGAAAGAGCGCTATTTGGCTTTTGGAGATCACATTTAGCAGGAATGGTTTGAGGAGGCAATGTCGCATTTGCAAAGCCCCTGAGGGGACAAAACAATGAAAACGCCCAAAAAATTACTCCATTTAGGAAACTACACCCCTTGAGGAATCCATCTAGGTGTATTGTGAGCATTTTGACCCCATAGATGTTTCATAGAATTTATTAGAATTGGGCAGTGAAAATAAAAACAATCCTTTTTCTTAAATAAGACGTAGCTTTACCGCAAAATTTTTTGTTTTCTCAACAAATAAAGGAAAAAAAGAACACAACATTTGTAAAGCAATTTCTCCCGAGTACGGCAATACCCCATATGTGGTCATAAACTGCTGTTTGGGCACACGGCAAGGCTCAGAAAGGAAGGAGCGCCATTTGGAGTGCAGATTTTGCTGGATTGGTTTCTGGGCGCCTGTGGGACCAAAACTGTGGAAACCCCACAGAAGTGACCACATTTTGGAAACTACACCCCTCGATGCATTTACCTAGGGGTCTAGTAAGCATGTTAACCCTGCAGGTGTTTTGTAGAAATTAGTGTGCACTCGATGTTGCAGAGTGAAAATGGGATTTTTTTTCCATTGATATGCCAATATGTGGTGCCCAGCTTGTCACACCATAACAAGACAGCTCTCTAATTATTCTGCTGGGTTTCCTGGTTTTAGAAACACCCTTCATGTGGCCCTAATCTTTTGCCTGGACATTCAACCAGGCTCAGGAGTGAAAGCGTACCATGCGAAATCGAGGCCGAATTTGGCGATTTATAAAGTATTGGATCACAATTGCAGAGGCTCAGATGTGAAATAATAAAAAGAAACCCCTGAGAAGTGACCCCATTTGGAAACTGCACCCATCAATGCATTTATTAAGGGGTGTAGTGAGCATTTTCAGCCCACAGGTCTTTTCCATAAATGATTGCGCTGCGGATGGTGCAAAGTAAAAATGGATATTTTTCCCTAGATATGCCATTTCAGTGGCAAATATGTCATGCCCAGCTTATGCCATTGGAGACACACACCCCAAAAATTGTTAAAAGGGTTCTCCCGGGTATAACGATGCCATAAATGTGGAAGGAAACTGCTGTTTGGGCACACTATAGGGTTCAGATGGGTAGGAGCGCCATTTGGCTTTTGGAGCGTGGAATTTGTTTGGTAATAGTTTTGTTTGGAGTCTTACTGGTGTTTCCGTTTATAATGTGGGGCATATGTGAGCTGGGCAGAGTACATCAGGGGCATAGTCAGGGGGTACAATAATGGGGTAAAAAAAACAATAAAATAATCCATAGATGTGTGTTACGCTGTGAAGCAATCCTTTCTGCACAGGCCAGTGTCGCACTGATATATGGCGTCCTTTCTTATGCCCCTTTTGGCCCACACTCCGCACCTTTGCAGTTTGTGGAATTTTGCTGTGAAGTGTTGTCCTGGTATAAAACGGGCACCCTCGCTTCCAGCAGATATGTTTGGGCCCTCCCCTTCCTGGTTCCCTAATTTTAGATTCTTGATAAATCGCCTCTTGAAACAGAAGATATGTTCCCCTCGGGCACAACTGCATATTTTTTATTTCCTGACTTATTGGAGCCATAACTAATTTTATTTTTTCATAGACGTAGTGGTATGAGGGCTGTTTTTTTGCGGGACGAGCTGTAGCGATTATTGGTACCATTTTGGGGTACATGCGACTTTTTGATCACCTTTTATCCTATTTTTTGGGAGGCCAGGTAAACAAAAAAACGCATTTCTGGCACAGCTTTTTTAGTTTTTTTTATACAGTGTTCACCATGCGTTATAAATTACCTGTTAACTTTATTCTGTGGGTCCGTACAATTCCGGCAATACCTAATTTATAGAACTTTTTTATGTTTTACAATTTTTTGCACAATAAAATTACTTTTGTAAAAAGAATGTATTTTTTCTGTCGCCAAGTTGTGAGAAGCATAACTTTTAAAATTTTTTGTCGACGGAGCTGTATGAGGGCTTATTTTTTGCGAGACAAGCTATATACCTACGTAGTGCAATGTATTAGATCTGTCAGTTATTAACTGACAGCAAGCCGATTAGGCTTCGCCTCCCGGCGGGGCCTGATCGGCTTCCGTAATGGCAGAGCAGGAGGCCATTGTGTCTCCTGTTGCCATAGCAGCAGTCGCCAGTCCTGATTGCCTGTCAGGGCTGGTGATCTGCTAGTAACCACTACGATGCATCAATCGCTTTCGATTGCTGCATCGAAGGGGTTAATGGCAGGGATCGGAGCTAGCTCCGGTTCCTGCCATTACAGGTGGATGTCAGCTGTAACATACAGCTGACTTCCACAGCTGATGACGCCGGATCAGCTCCTGAGCCGGCGCCATCTTGTCGGCGGCTACGGAAGCCGATCAGGCTCCGCCGCCGGGCAGATCTTAACCGGCTTCCATGCTAGGCAGACCGGGAGGCCAGTATTAGGCCTCCGGTTGCCATTGCAGCCACCGGAGCCCCGGCAATGTCATTTCTGGGGTTCCGATGAGCTGCAAACACCTTAAGTGCAGCACTCGCGTTTGAGTGGTTTAATGGCGAGGATCGAAGCTGGATTACAGCCCAGGGGCGTAGCTAGGGGGGGGCAGGCGGGGCATGTGCCACCTCCTCCTGCACTATAATTGTACCTGTGTCTATAGGACACAGGTACAATTAGAAGTAATGAATGACCAGGCACGTTCCGTGCCCGGCCATTCAGCGCCTTTCCACGAGTGAAGCAACTGGTACCTTTTGTACTAGTGGAGCTTCCGTCGATGAAAGGCGCTGAGTGACAGGGAAAGTCATCCTGCCCAGCCAATCAGCGCCTTTCATAGACGCTGCGTTCAACCCTCAGGAGACCTGCGCAGAAGAGAGCAGGTCTCCATGGCTGCCGGACGGCGTGGGAGCGGGATTAAGGTGAGTTTAAATAGTTTTTTTGTTTTTTTTAATTGTAATAAAAGTGTGTGGGTGTATCTACGCGGGGGGGGGGGGGACGACGACTTTGTCTACACGGGGGGGGACTTTGTCTACACGGGGGGACGCCTTTATCTACAAGGGACTTTATCTACACGGGGGGGCTTTATCTACGGAGGGGAGACTTTATCTACACGGGGGGGCTTTATCTATGGGGGGGACTTTATCTACAGGGGGGCTTTATCAACACGCGGGGGGCTTTATCTACGAGGGTTGTCTATCTACAGGGGGGCTATATACTGGGGTGGACTATCTATGGAGCACCACATACAGGGGTGGCCTATAGCTACAGGTGGGGCTATGTAGATATATCCCACCCCTGTATATAGTCCCCCTGTAGATATAGCCCACTCCTGTAGATATAGCCCACCCCTGTAGATATAGCCCACCCCTGTAGATATAGTCCCCCTGGATATAGCCCACCCCTGGATATAGCCCACCCCTGAAGATATAGCCCACTCCTGAAGATATAGCCCCCCTGTAGATATAGCCCCCCTGTAGATATAGCCCCTCTGTAGATATAGTCCCCCAGTAGATATAGTCCGCCAGTAGATATAGTCCCCCAGTAGATATAGCCCAACCCTGTATATAGCCCAACCCTGTATATATAGCCCACCCCTGTATATATAGCCCACCCCTGGATATAGCCCACCCCTGGATATAGCCTACCCCCTGGATATAGCCCACCCCTGGATATAGCCCCCTGTAGATCTAGCCCCCCCTGTAGATCTAGCCCCCCCTGTAGATCTAGCCCCCCCTGTAAATCTAGCCCCCCCTGTAAATCTAGCCCACCCCTGTAGATAGCACACCCCAGTAGATAAAGCCCACCCCTGTAGATATAGCCCCCCAGTAGATATAGCCCACCCCTGTAGATAGCCCACCCCTGTAGATATAGTCCCCCTGTAGATATAGTCCCCCTGTAGATATAGCCCACCCTTGTATATAGTCCCCCTGTAGATATAGCCCACCCCTGTATACAGTATCCCACATATAGCTCCCCCTATAGTGCTCCACAGAAAGCCCACCCCTGTATATAGCCCCCCTGTACATATAGTCCACCACTATCTAGTGGAGCACTATATACAGGGGTGGACTATATGTACAGGGGGGCTATATACAGGGGTGGGCTATCTGTGAAACACTATATACAGGGGTGGACTATATGTGGAGCACTATATACAGGGGTGGACTATATCTACAGGGGGGCTACCTACAGGGTTGGGCTATCTGTGGAGCACTATATACAGGGGTAGGCTATATCTACAGGGGGGCTATATACAGGGGTGGGCTATATCTACAGGGGGATATATACAGGGGTGGGCTATCTGTAGAGCACTATATACAGGGGTGGCCTATATCTACAGGGGGCTATATACAGGGTTGGGCTATACGTGGAGCACTATATACAGGGCTGGGCTATATCTACAGGGGGCTATATATGTGTGTGGGACACGGTGTATGGTGCTATTATAATTAGAGGTGCAGTGTATGGCGCTATTATATTTATTGGCGTAGTGTGTGGTATAATGATAACTTTATATTTATTTAAAGGTGCAGAAATATTGGAAAAGAGAGAAGCTGAAGACATGTGAGCGGCAAACTGCAGAAATGGTCTGTGACCAGGAGAATTCATCATAGAGGTCTGGATCGGATGGAGAAAAATAAATAGAATCTGAGACGTCACCAGTGAGTCACTTAATGTAAATGTTTATTCTGCCTCTAATCAGCACTGTAGTCACTGTATGATCTGCAGTGACATGATGGGTGGTATGGTTATGATAGGATTTATTTTTTGTGAAACAGCATCTCCCAGCATATCCTTACCATTGTTCGGGCCATGCTGGGAGCTGTAGTTTTACACCATACACACCTATACGCAGGGCCGCCATCAGGGGGGTATTAGGGGTACTAACTGAAAGGGGGGCCCGGCAACTGCCGCAACATTCTTTTGGTAGGAAAAAACGGGCCCCTACAATGGGGCCCGTTTTTTGCACCAAAAGAATGTCGTGAGCTGCTGCTGCTGCAGGCCCCCTCCCCTCCCTTCCCCATGGGGGGCCGTCAAACCGCTCGCCTGATCGCGCGCACAAGGAAACTCCCGCGCGTGCGCACTCACGAGCGCGCACCCACGAACGCCCGCACTCGGGACCGCCTGCGCGCGCACCCGCGAAAGCCCGGAAGCGCGCGCCCGCGATCGCCCGCGCGCGCACCCGTGCACGCACCCGCGAACGAAGCGCGCGCAGCCGCGGACACACATGGACAAAACTTACCTGGAGCCTGGCTGGATTTTGAGGCAGATTTTGACTTGCCCACACTATCTTGCCGCGTTTTTTTGCCGCGTTTTTTGCCCGCGGCGATTGAGGACAGCAGACAAAAAACGCAGCGAAAAATGCATTTTCTGCCTCCCATTGATTTTGATGGGAGGTCAGAGGCGGAACCGCGGCAAGAAAGGACGTGCTGCTTTTTATTTTTTCCGCAACTGGCTCCCATTGATTTCAGATTAAATCAATGGGAGGCGGTTTTGGAAGTTGTTTGGTGCTGATTTTGACGCAGTGTCCGAGTCAATATCAAGGCCCAAAAACTCTGTGAACTGGGCCTTATTGTTAGGGCTTATTCAGACGAACGTGTAATACGTCCGTGCAACGCGCGTGATTTTCACACGCCTCGCACGGACCTATGCTACTCTACGGGGCCGTGCAGACTGTCAGTGATTTTCACGCAGCGTGTGTCCGCTGCATAAAACTCACGACATGTCCTATATTTGTGCGTGGTTGGCGCATCACGCACCCATTGAAGTCAATGGGTGCGTTAAAATCACGGCCAGCACTTCCGCAGCCGTATAAACTATGAATGAAAACAGAAAAGCACCACGTGCTACAAACATACAAACAGAGTGTCATAATGATGGCGGCTGCGCGAAAATCACGCAGCCGTGCATCATACGCTGCTGACACACGGAGCTGTTATGGACCTTTTGCATGCGCAAAACGCCACGTTTTTGCGCACGCAAAAAGCACACGCTCGTGTAAATCCGGCCTTAGGGTAGGAACAAACTAGGCATGAACACTGCAGATTTTATGCAACACATTTTATTGTGGAAAATCCGCAGCGTATTACAGTCGCAGCCGAGTGGATGAGATTTGAAAAAATCTCATCTACACGCTGCTAAAAAAATGGACCTGCAGTGTGTTTTTTTAAGCCGCAGCATGTCAATTTATTCTGTGGAATCGCTGCTCCTCTGTTGCGGAAATGCTGCGGTTCTGCCGCAAAAATCACAAAATGAGAAAAAAAGGTTTGTGGCTTAGAAGGTGCCAAAATAGAATTTGTAACAGAATTTGTACATTTTCTCAGATTTTCAAGGAAAGACAATACAATGAACGAACGACATAAAACACATAAATCGGCTGATCTGGTTGGCTAGGCGGATGTCTCTCTTCCTGGCCACCCATTAAAATGAATAAGCGATCCACGGATGAGACGGGTCCTCCAGATGCCTCCTTGTAGCACCTGTCTCCGCTCTGGCTAATAGGGGGGGATCTCCTGCTGGAAACCCCCCTCTACTACAGACAACCCGTATGAAGAGGATGGCATCACTGTGATGAAGAAGTTGTCTGGGGTGAAGGGTTTCCCTGCTAGAACCTACAAATTATATCAGGTCGGCATTGGTGGGGAAGTCAAGCTCAAGGTCCTCAGTCCCATCCAATATGGCGCTGAACGTGACAGTAAAACCTTCTAATGTGGAATCTTCTTTATGTCATAAACATTTGTATTTATGACATCAGCACATTCATCATCATTACTGCAGGAGTTTATTACCACTGCACAACTCATACATTGTGACGTCACCAACAGTGGTCTGAAGTGTTAACCCTTTACTGACTGGCAGTGTACTTACCACAGAGGCCATAAAGCTGAATAGAACATATCAGCAGCCATAAGGAAAAGGGATAATGCAGGGAGCATCTCCGCACAAGAAAAATCCATGACAAAGTGTTGTCCAGGATGAGATAACTTATCTGCTTTCTCCAAAAACCAGCACCACACCTGTCCATAGGTTGTGTGTGGTATTACAGCTCATTACCATTCACTTCAATGGAGCAAACCTGCAATACCAGATACAACCTGTGGATAGGTGTGGTGCTGTTTTTGGAAGAAAGCAGCCATATTTTTCTAATCCTGCACAGCCCCTGTTAGAAATAGTTAAAAAAAATGGAGGTGAAAAGAAATTAAAAAAAGGTAAAAAGAGGAACTCTGAGGTAAAAGAAATCAAACTAAACTGAAAGGAGTCTGCTGGAGGTGCCAGATGGAAAGACATATTTTTGCCATGAGGACCAGATTACTTGAAATGTATCTTGAAGGGGGCCTCAGAGAGTGGGTTTTAACCCCTTCCCGCCCTATGAAGTGCTGTTGCATTGAAAAACTATGCAGTTCATCTTCTAATGCAGCGTCACAAAAACAAATTATTTTGTAAAAAATAAAACGATATAAATTTGGTATCGCCATAATCGTAACGACCCGCAGAAACAAGTTATCATGCAATTCATGCCGCCCAGAGGCGGATTAAGGGTACCATGGGCCCCGGGCACTATTTTCAAGTCTGGGCCTCCCTCCCCCCGAACTCTGAACGCTGTACCGTATATATTTGTAGATTTTTGTTTAGGCGGCCACAGATCTGGCACGGTTTTGCATTTGCTGTAAAAGCAGAATGAGCCATACAGAAGAGAAAAGGCTGAATACTTTGAGACACTAGAGAGGTCAGGAGCTTTATAACTTTTTTATTTTTACCATCAATGGAGTGGTGTGTGAAGGATTATTTTTTTGTGGGAGGAGTTGTAGTTTTTATTGGCACCATTTAAAGTACCATACAATGGGTGAATTGGAAAAAATTTAGATTCCGCCATGGATTTTTGGGTTTAGTTTTTACTGTATATGTTTACCTTCTCTTAAGGTAAAAGTAGATTAACATCTACTTTTACCTCAAGATAAGGTCAATATATACAGCCCCAGAACCAAACTCAGTACAAATATACAGACCCAGAACCAAGCTTGGTAAATAAATACAGACCCAGAACCAAGCTCAGTACATATATACAGCCCCAGAATCAAGCTCAGTACAGATATACAGCATCAGAACAAAGCTCGGTACATAAATACAGCACCAGAACAAAGCTCAGTACATATATACAACACCAGAACAAAGTTCAGTACATTTATACAGCACCAGAACAAAGCTCAGTACATATATAACTCCAGAACCAAGCTCAGTACATATATACAGCACCAGAACAAAGCTCAGTACATATATAACTCCAGAACCAAGCTCAGTACATAAATACAGCCCAAGAACCAAGCTTATTAAATATATACAGCAGCAGAACCAAGCTCAATACATAAATACAGCACCAGAACGAAGCTCAGTACATAAATACAGTACCAGAACCAAGCTCAGTACATATATACAGCACCAGAACAAGCTCAGTACATAAATACAGTACCAGAACCAAGCTCAGTACATATATACGGTCCCAGAACGAAGCTCAGTACATATATACAGCACCAGAACCAAGCTCAGTACATAAATACAGTGCCAGAACAAAGCTCAGTACATAAATACAGTGCCCGAACAAAGCTCAGTACATATATATGCTACAGTACTGATCAGTCACAGGGAGAATAAACATTTACATTGAGTGACTCACAGGTGACATTTCAGATTACTTTACGTTCTTTTTCTCTTTTCTTCTCCATCCGGTCCAGACCTCTATGACGACTTCTCCTGGGCATGGCCCATTTCTGCAGTTTTCAGCTAAGATGTCTACGGCTCCTCACTTTTCCAACATTTCCGCACCTATAAACGTAATATAATAGTATTGTACACTGTGTCCCTGAATACAATAGTAACATACACTGTGCCCCTGAATATAATTGTACTATACACTGTGCCCCTGAATATAATAGTACTATACACTGTGCCCCTGAATATAATAGTATTATACACTGTGTCCCTGAATACAATAGTAACATACACTGTGCCCCTGAATATAATAGTACCATACACTGCACCCCTGAATATAATAGTATTATACACTGTGCCCATGAAGAAAAACTCCACACACTAACAAAGCCAGATAGGTAGATAGCGCCAGTCACAATGCCCCCTGTAGATAGCGCCAGTCGCAATGCCCCCTGTAGATAGTGCCACTTACGATGCCCTTTGTAGATAATGCCCCCTGTAGATAGTGCCAGTTACAATGCCCTCTGTAGATAACGCCGCTTGTAGATAGTGCCATTCACAATACCCCCTGTAGATGGTGCCAATTACAATGCCCTCCGTAGATAATGTCCCCTGTAGATAGCGCCATTTCCAATGCCCTCTCTAGATAATGCCCCCTGTAGATAATGCCCCCAACACTGCCCAGAAAAAAAAATTCTCACCTGTCCCCGTTCCCGCGCCATCCTCCAGGAATGCAGGACTGGTCAGAGACCAGACGTCGTCATCTAGCGTAATGGCGCAGTCGGCGTGATGACGTCATCGTGCCGACTGTGTCATTAGTAAAGCGCCAAATGAAAGGAAGGGAATGGATAGTTCCCTCTCTCGCTTCCGCTAAAGTAAGCAATTGTATCCGCATCCTAAGGACGAGGATATAATTTGGTGAGAGGTCCCGCTTCACCACGATTCTCTGAACTGGCTGTAATTTTAACAGCCAGTACGGGAGTACCGGGACGAACTGGGCCCCTTTCCAGCCTCGGGCCCTGGGCACTTGCCCAGATTGGTCTCATTATAAGCCGCCCGATGAACACTGTTAAATCAAAACAGAAATGGCGGAATTACAGGTTTTTTTTCAATTCACCCCACAAAATGTAGGTTTTTTTACATTTTTTTTTAATACATTATATGGTACATTAGGCCGCAGGGTAAATTCCACATAAACAGCGCCATCCATCGGATAACTGTTTAAATGATACCAGTTCAAGTGACCTTTATCGAAAAACACCATAAGAATTTTTTTCACAATTAACCTTCTAATTGGGCCTAGCATGTGTGATGTCTGCTAAGCCGTTGTATCTAAGCATATTATATGTGATACTGTCTGCTGAGCCGCTGTCTCCTATCAAGTAGCAGAGCTATCAGGTATCATAGTGTAATGAAACGGGGTGGGGAGACGGACAGGTGAGCCCTAATCTACCCGCAACTCAGTCCCTGCCTACTTGCACGGCCTGCCCTAAGTGACGGCGTACAACTGGGCGACGGTCCCTACGCTCAATAAGTGCAAGACAGACAAACACAAGGTAGGGGCAGTTGCCCACGGAAACACCGTGAGCAACAGGCAGTGGTGAAGGACAGTAGTGAGGACAGTATACAGGGAATATAGGACATACAGTGAGGACAGTATACAGGGCATATAGGACATACAGTGAGGACGTATACAGGGAATATAGTACATATAGCGAGGACAATATACTGGGAATAAAGGACATACAGTGGGGACAGTATACAGGGAATATAGTACATATAGCGAGGACAATATACAGGGAATAAAGGACATACAGTGAGGTCAGTATACAGGGAATATAGGACATACAGTGAGGACAGTATACAAGGCATATAGGACATACAGTGAGGACGTATACTGGGAATATAGTACATATAGTGAGGACAATATACAGGGAATAAAGGACATACAGTGAGGACAGTATTATGTTTTATTTTGTTTCAGCTAAATGTCAGGGGAAAAAACAGTAATTAGAAACTCCTTTATCGGAGAGGAAAACGGCCTGCAGGGGACTAGATCACGAGAAATCACAGTTTACTTTGTTTCCAACGAATATCAGTCTAGAAAAGTCTATAAGGCTCCATCACATCACGTTTTTAGCCTCCACTTGATGTATATGCCAGGAACAACTAAACCGTGGCATCTGTCAAGCATAGACTACAATGGGGTACGTTAAATGTATATGTCATTAACTCTCATGACCCATTTCAAGACACATATATGTTAAACGGATGCCATAATAGCCTATAGGTGAGGGATGCCACTGTTAGGGGGAGTTCACACAGTTTTTTGGCAAGTTTTTTTACGCGGAAACCGCGCCGCAAAAAGCATAAAAAAACGGCCCAAAATGCCTCCCATTGATTTTAATGGGAGGCGGAGGCGTTTTTTTTTCCAGCGAGCGGAAAAACCGGCTCACGGGAAAAAGGAGGGACATGCCCTATCTTTGGGCATTTAAATCGGCGTGCATGCAGAGGAAAATCTGCCTTAAAATTCCAAACGGAATTTTGAGGCAGATTTTTCTCCTGCAAAAAACTAAGTGTGAACCCAGCCTTAGGCATCTGTCACAGGCATCCGTCACCCATCGACAGATCAATGTAACATATACATGTCATGAAAAGCTATTGTAAATCCTATGGCGTATACATGAAACGGAGGCCTGTGACATATGCTATATAGTGGTATGCGTCACCCATAGTCTCCCATGCTTAAAAACATACACCACACATTGTACATTTCTTGAGGGATCCCATTGTTTGGAATAGCGTATACCAGCCTAACTTTGGCCAAAAAGACACAAACAATTTTTTTATATCTGTCGGGCTAGTGGAGACCTAGGAACACTTTACTATGTAGGTTGGCAAAGCTCAACTAAACGTAGGGCTAATATTGATCATATCATGTCAAAATCTATCAATTACAATATATATATATATAAAAGGGGTCTTTGGAAAAAACAAAACAAAATGAACATATTTTGAATTATGTTATAGAGCCCCTGTCACTAAAATAATCCTTTTCTATGTCTTTGGAGAAATCACTGTAGAATCATATGATAAATATCTCCACCCATGTTCAGACCTCTTTTTAAGCAGCTGATTGGTTGATCATGTCATCTGATATACCATGCTGAATCTGATTGGTCAAAGCCCTCACTGAAGCTCCAGCCTTTAGACTCATTCAGACACAAGCCAATACTTCAGACTCATTCGCCTCTAAATGAAAGTTACTGAAAAAGAGACTAAAAGAAGTAAAAAAATTTACTTGAATGTCCAGAAAAGGATATATCATAAGCTAATACTGATTACACCAAAAAAATTGATGGCAGCTACACTTTAAAATGAGGCACGATAGAAGTGTTGTGCACAGCTGATAGCGTACAGGATATTCATCTGAAATGTAGGTTCCCGTTTGGGTAAAGGAACAAAGAGCTGTAATTAATATTGAGTTTGTGCTTGGCGCCCTTGGGTAGGTGTGCGCGGCTGAGGGTAATGGTGGTTGAGACCAGTTGAACTGGAGAAGTACGTTTAACAGAGGTGAATGAAAAGGTTTACAACTTTTTTTTTTTTTTTTTCCTTTGACTACATTTGAATAATAAAGAATATGCTTGATATCTACTTGCCAACTTTTGGAAATGACTTTTAGTGAGATTTTGTACTTTGGTGGGCAATGTTACAACAGTTCAGCTGCCAGAAAGACATTTGTGATATCACAGCATCTTACCCAACTAAAACATTTTTGGTGATGTCACAGCAGCTTAGATGACAGAAACACATGTGTTACGTTATAGATGCTTACCTGGCAGGAAGATATTTGTGATGTCACAGTAGCTTACCTAACTGAAACCCACTTGTGATGTCACAGCAGCTTATGTAATTCAAAGTTGTATCTGATGTCACTACAACTTGCCTGACAGGAAGATATTTGTGAAGTGACAGGAGCTTACCTGACTGAAACTCACTTGTGAAGTTATAGCAGCATACCTAACAAAAAAACATTGCTGAAGTCACAATAGTTTATGTGACTGAAACCCTCTTGTGATGTCACAGCAGCTTCCCTGATGGAAACACTGACAAATGACACCGTCATAGCAGCTATTTGCACAAGCCACTAAGGGACGATCACTACATAAAGATGTACAATTACACCCCTTGAGTTTAAACACTAGCTATATAAATAAATATGTAGTGAGCTCCCCCTAGTGGCTGCTGTATACACCCAGAGATATACTGTATATCACAAGTCAGAAAACAGAGCTCCCCAGATATATTATGAAATTTATTGGCACAGAATTTTGGATCCAAAAACATAATAAAGGATGTTACCTTTAATAAAGGTGTAGTACACTTGCTGGAGCTCTCAGTTGGACGTTGGACCCATTCTGAGTTTTGCTTTAGGGCCTTAGGATTTTTGCATATGATCCTAGTCACAAGTGTATAACAACCAAGGTAGAAGGCTAGGGGCAGACATATTATTGGTATTGGGCCCATATACTGTTCAGCTGTCTGTGTCTGCCGCTGTATCAGACATAGCAGCTTTTATAGAATCCAGCATCTAAGGGGTCATCTCCATATTATTAAAGGGGAGGAATAGTTGGGATTCACTGTGCATGATGGAGGGGTGCCAGAATTTTTTTTTTGCGCACCTACAGGGACTGAAAACCATACAAATCATAACTCTCAATTTCCTGGACACACTTGCTGCTGGTGATGATCATCTTTGCAGTGAGGCCCGTTCTGTTTTTCTCCTGCGCCCCATGGCTCCTTGTTACACCCCTGCTTAGGGAGCCACATTTTATACAGTTAGGTCCAGAATTATTTGGACAGTGACACAGTCTTCATGATTTGGGCTCTATTTGAAATGAAACAACTGAGATGCAATTGAAGTGTAAACTTTCAGGTTTAATTCCAGGGGTTCAACAAAAATATCCTGTGAAACGTTTAGGAATTGTAACCATTTTTCTACACAACCTACTCATTTCAAGGGCTCAAAAGTAATTGGACAAATTAACATTACCATAAATAAAATGGTTTTTTTTAATACTTTGTGGAGAATCCTTTGCAGGCAATGACGGCCTGAAGTCTGGAACCCATGGACATCACCACACGCTGGGTTTCCTCCTTTGTGACGCTTTACCCGGCCTTTACTGCAGCGTCTTCAGTTGTTGCTTGTTTGTGGGTCTTTCTGCCTTAAAGAGGCTCTGTCACCAGATTTTGCAACCCCTATCTGCTATTGCAGCAGATAGGCGCTGCAATGTAGATTACAGTAACGTTTTTATTTTTAAAAAACGAGCATTTTTGGCCAAGTTATGACCATTTTCGTATTTATGCAAATGAGGCTTGCAAAAGTACAACTGGGCGTGTTGAAAAGTAAAAGTACAACTGGGCGTGTATTATGTGTGTACATCGGGGCGTGTTTACAACTTTTACTAGCTGGGCTTTCTGACGAGAAGTATCATCCACTTCTCTTCAGAACGCCCAGCTTCTGGCAGTGCAGATCTGTGACGTCACTCACAGGTCCTGCATCGTGTCGGCACCAGAGGCTACAGTTGATTCTGCAGCAGCATCAGCATTTGCAGGTAAGTAGCTACATCGACTTACCTGCAAACGCCGATGCTGCTGCAGAATCATCTGTAGCCTCTGGTGCCGACACGATGCAGGACCTGTGAGTGACGTCACAGATCTGCACTGCCAGAAGCTGGGCGTTCTGAAGAGAAGTGGATGATACTTCTCATCAGAACGGCCAGCTAGTAAAAGTAGTAAACACGCCCCGATGTACGCACATAATACACGCTCAGTTGTACTTTTACTTTTCAACACGCCCAGTTGTACTTTTGCAAGCCTCATTTGCATAAATACGAAAATGGTCATAACTTGGCCAAAAATGCTCGTTTTTTAAAAATAAAAACTTTACTGTAATCTACATTGCAGCGCCTATCTGCTGCAATAGCAGATAGGGGTTGCAAAATCTGGTGACAGAGCCTCTTTAAATTTTGTCTTAAGCAAGTGAAATGCAGCTCGATCGGGTTGAGATCTGGTGATTTACTTGGCCATTGCAGAATATTCCACTTCTTTGCCTTAAAGAACTCCTGGGTTTCTTTCGCAATATGTTTTGGGTCATTGTCCATCTGTACTGTGAAGCGACGTCCTTGCTGCATTTGGTTGAATCTGAGCAGAAAGTAAATCCCTGAACACTTCAGAATTCATCCGGCTGCTTTTGTCTTCAGTCACATCATCAATAAACACTAGTGACCCAGTGCCTTTGGCAGCCATGCATGCCCATGCCATTACACTGTCTCCACCATGTTTTACAGAGGATGTTTTGTGCTTTGGATCATAAGCCGTTCCAAGCCTTCTCCATACTTTCTTCCTCCCATCATTCTGGTACAGGTTGATCTTAGTTTCATGCTGTTCCAGAACTGGGCGGCTTCTTTACATGTTGTTTGGCAAAGTCTAATCTGGCCTTTCTATTTTTGAGGCTGATTAATGGTTTGCACCTTGTGGTGAACCCTCTGTATTTGCTCTCATGAAGTCTTCTCTTTATGGTAGACTTAGATACTGTTACTCCTACTTCCAGGAGAGTGTTCTTCACTTGGGTAGATATTGTGAAAGGGTTTTTCTTCACCATGGAAAGGATTCTGTGATCATCCACCACTGTTTTCATTCATGGACGTCCAGGCCTTTTGGAGTTCACGAGATTACCAGTGCGCTCTTTCTTTTCAAGAATGTATCAAACAGTTTATTTGGCCACTCCTAACATTTGTGCTATCTTTCTGATGGATTTCTTCATTTTTTTCAGCCTAACGATGGTCTGTTTCACTTACATTGAGAGCTCCTTTGACCTCATGTTGTGGGTTCACAGCAACAGCTTCCAAATGCAAATGCCACATCTGGAATCAACACCAGACCCTTTACATGCTTAATTGATGATGGATTAACGAGGGGAATAGCCCATGCAGCCCATTAAATAGACAATGAGATAATTGTTCAATTACCTTTGGTCCCTTGAAAAAGAGGCAGCTACATATTAAAGAGCTATAATTCCTAAGACATTCCTCAAATTAGGATGTGAATACCCTCAAATTAAAGATGAGAGTCTGCACTTTAAGCCCATGTTGATTATATAATTGTATATTCAATGTTTTAAAAAAAAACGCTAAAATGCCAAAACTTGTGTCACTGTCCAAATAATTCCGGACCTAACTGTAACGTAAGACTTGTTAATGAATTGGAGCTCCAGTAAAGCTTGCTTCTTTATCCGAGTGCAGTATTATTCTGTAAATCCAACATTAGTGGGATCTGACAGATCCCAGATTATCAGACATTCTGTACGATTAGATGAAAAATAAACAAGTTTATAAAATGTCCTTGTAGAAGTAGAAATCCGGGAGTCTCATCATAGCTTCTCCCTCCTAAGTCTTCTGCTTCTTGTTTTCTCAGATTCCAGATTATTTTACAATTTGGGGTCGGTTTATCAGAATTTCCGGAATACTGAATTCCAGATTAAAAGAACTTTACTCTTTTTTGTATTACACACATAAACCAACACTCAATCACCGGTATAAAAAAAGACAAAGACGACAAGAATAAGTAGTAAACAGCGGAACCGTTTATTATAACAAATATCCACAAAAGCAGCAGAAACAGATTCAAAGATTTACAAATATTTTATAAAGGTCCAAAACATGTAGAGAATTGTTATATTTCATACATTACAGGGGTTGTCTGGCCCTACTACAGCATTGTTATATGGGGGCACTCATACAGGACCCTTATTAGTCAGCGGGACCCCAGAGCAGCTACAAAAGACGTCTCTATAGATAGATTATAGTAACTCACATCAGTCCCTGTCCCCAGAGGGGCTCACAATCTAATTTCCTCATCGCACTCACACACCAGGGACCCTTTCACTTCCAGCACATGGGAAGGATGCACCATTTTATAAAAAAGCGACACCCCACCCCATTGTGGCACCAAAAACTAGAAAGAACATAAAATTACTCTATTAATAAAAAATACAATTTCTTTCTTATTTCTGGATAAAGCTAATTTTTCAAATACTAAATTGACCAATGCCTATCAAATCTACACTAATTTCCTTCTTAACAGGTCAACTAGATCACTGCGGACATTGTATAAAGAGGTCTATGAAGAAGAAATTTCAGAAAGATTTGTATAATTCTTCACTGATAGGAATATATTTGAGAATTTCTGTAATTTGCCTTTTCTGTTTATCAGATTCATATCATTTTGATTATTTTTATTGCTTTGTATTTTTGATTTGGATCTGAATAAGTAGCTTTGTTCCTTTCTCACAGTCAGGTAGCTGCTGTAAAGGCCCATTTACATGAGGAGATTATCAGGATAATGTACTTTATATAAAGCATTCTTATAAAAAAAATATTATTATTTGTATCTGAATGTAAATATAACTGGGATAGAATTGTCCCTTATAAATGGGCCTTTACTGATCTGCTCTTTCACTCCATGACTAAAATTATATTCACTACTGGACTTCACATATGGGTTTAAGCTTATAGAAATATATAACAAATCATAAGGTGCTTTTCTCACTATAGGAATATGTATCATCATCATCATCATCATCATCATCATCATTATCAGAAGTGCATGGTATTAACCCCTTCAGGACACAGCCTGTTTTGGCCTTGTGGACGCAGGCAATTTTTTCAAATCTGACATGTGTCACTTTATGTGGTAATAACTCCGGAATGCTTTTACCTATCCAAGCGATTCTGAGATTATTTTCTCGTGACATATTGTACGTTACGTCTGTGAAAAAATTTGGTCGATAAATTCAATATTTATTTGTGAAAAACACCAAAATGTATAGAAAATTTGCAAAATATTGCATTTTTCTAAATTTGAATGTATCTGCTTGCAAAACAGATATTAATACCACACACAATAGTTACTAGTTAACATTCCCCATATGTCTACTTTATGTTGGCATCGTTTTTTGAACATCCTTTTATTTTTCTAGGACATTACAAGGCTTAGATTTTTAGCAGCGATTTCTCACATTTTCAAGAAATTTCCAAAACCTATTTTTCCATGGACCAGTTCAGTTCTGAAGTGGGTTTGAGGGCCTTATATATTAGAAACTCCCCATAATTCACCCCATTTTAAAAACTTCACCCTCAAAGTATTCAAAACAGCATTTAGAAAGTTTATTAACCCTTTAGGCATTTCACAGGAATTAAAGTAAAGTAGAAGTGAAATTTACAAATGTAATTTTTTTTGCAGAAATTCATTTGTAGTAGAAAAATTTCTGTAACACAGAAGGTTTTACCAGAGAAACGCAACTCAATATTTATTGCCCAGATTCTGCGGTATTTAGAAATATCCCACATGTGGCCCTAGTGTGGTAATGGACTGAAGCACCGGCCTCATAAGCAAAGGAGCACCTAGTGGATTTCGAAGCCTCCTTTTTATTACAATATATTTTAGGCTCCATGTCTGGTTTGAAGAGGACTTGTGGTGCCTAAACAGTGGAAACCCCCAAAAAGTGACCCCATTTTGGAAACTACCCACAGATTTTTTGCTGAATTTATTGGCGTTAGTCTGTGAAAATGAAAATCTACATTTCTTCTGAAGAAACATAGACATTTTTTAATTTTTGCAAGGAATAAAGGAGAAAAAGCGCCCCAACATTTGTAAAGAAATTTATCCTGATTACGGCAATACCCCATATGTGGTCATAAACTTATATTTGAACACACGACAGCCCTCAGAAGGGAAGAAGCGCCATTTGGGTTTTGGAGCTCAAATTTTGCTATAACGGTTTTCGGTGCCATATCCCATTTGCAACGCCGTGGAGGGACCAAAACAGCGAAAACCCCCCAAAAGTGACCCCATTCACTATCAGAATCCAAGAGAGCAAATGCCTCTTCAGTGGTATATAACTTGCGTGCCATTTTTTACGTATTTTTTTTTTTTTTACTTATTTTTTGTAACAGTTTTAATAAAAGTAACAAAGAAAAAGTCCACTAATCCATTGATCAATAAATTTATGAACAACCCTAAGGCCCTGTTCACACAGAGTTTTTTTTACGAGTTTTTAGGAGCGGAAACCGCTCCGCAAAACTCGTCAAAAACCGCCCAAAAATGTCTCCCATTGATTTCAATGGGAGTTGGACGAGCTTTTTTACCGTGAGCAAAAAAAACGCATCGCGGTAAAAAGAAGCGACATGACCTATCTTGAGGCGGTTTCCGCCTCCAAAACTCAATTTCAATCAGTCAGAAGGGTAAAAAAAACACCTCGACGAGTGTCTTGACGAGTTTTTGGCAAACCACTGTGCAAAAAACGTCTGGAGCAAAAAATTCTGTGTGAACACAGCCTAACAATAAATCAATGTATTTAGAATTTACAGACGTGTAAAATATATGAAGATATTTATATAAGTATATGTGGGTATACATGTACGTATATATCTATTTGATGATATAGATATATAACATCCCTAATTATTAATTTTTAGTATTAACAAATTTCAAATATATGTCTATATATAATATATATTACGTGTGTGTGTGTGTGTATATATATATAGAGAGAGAGACAGAGATATATATATAAAATCATATAGATATATATATATTTATATACTGTGTGTGTATGTGTGTGTATATATATATAGAGAGAGAGAGAGACAGATATATATATATATATATACACACACACACATTCTAAGCCCTAATTGATTATTAATGAACTAATTAATTGTCCTAGTCTGAGTACTATCTACCTAAACTATAACTAGCTGCCTACACTAAACTATCTATGTGGAGGTGGTTTTTGTGTGTTTCACAGTCATTGTGTCTTTATATGAGACACACAGCAGCTGCTCGGCACAGCTTCTTCTCCCCCACTGTCTCAGAACGATCTGACAGGGAGGGAGGAGAAACCTTGTAACAAACAGCACGAAAGTTTCTTGCTGCAACAAACTTTGCTGTGATCATCATGATAAGTTTATCATGGTGATCACGTCATCAGGACCGACACCAATCCGGTCCTGATGTCTTCTCTCAGCACTTAGGCTGCTAGTAGCGGCGTGTGCTGAGAGATTCAGAGCACAGGGAGAGCGCTGTGCACTCTGTTCTGACACCACGTGAATTAACGGGCTGCAGGAGAAAAGCCCAGCACGGCAGCCCGTTAATCTACGTGGGCTGGTCGTGAAGGGGTTAAACACAAGCACAATTGTC
Source organism: Rhinoderma darwinii (assembly GCF_050947455.1). NCBI lineage: Eukaryota > Metazoa > Chordata > Amphibia > Anura > Rhinodermatidae > Rhinoderma > Rhinoderma darwinii. Next base: position 144,027 of record NW_027464450.1, read on the forward strand.
AGCAGTGACAGAATACAGCAGGAGAGAGGCAGCGGTGCAGCTGTGGGGGATACAGAGGTCACATTCACAACTGGGCCCTGACATCTTGTGGGCCTATAGTTCCCCCAACATAAAGAAGCAGAATTATTAGCAGGAGGAGCGATGATTTCCATTCAAATAGTTATATAGTTACATCGCTGGGAAAAGACACATGTACATCAAGTTCAACCAAAGCATCAGAGAGGATGTGGATGAAGGTAAGAGGTAGCGGTACATTTTAGACCATTGTTTCCTCCTACTGATCAAGAGGAAGGAATAAAACAAACTCATATCTGCCCAAAAGGGAAACATTTCCATCCTGATCCTATGTGGTGATCAGACTGGAGAATTGTTCATACAAGAATTCTATACATTTAAGTAAGTGTGGATTTTGTTTGCCGTAAGAAATGATCTTTGCCTTTTTTGAAGCCATCACCTGTCCCTGCTGTGACCAGCTCCTGAGGTGACTATTCCCCAGATTCACCGCTCTTACAGTAAAGAAGGCTTGTCACATCTGGAGACTGAACCTTATTTTCTCCAGATGGAGGGAGTTGCCCCTGGTCTTTTAAGGGGATTTTAAAGGGAACAGCTTTTCACCATAATTTTTTATACAGGCTATTTATATACTGATATAGATTTATTATGTCACCCTTAGACATCTCCTCCCAAGACTATAAGGCACAACTTCACACTTATCCACATGAAATCTCATTTGCCAAGTGGATGCCCAAACACTGATCAGGAGGTGATGTGCAGGCAAGCTGTGGACTGCGTACTGCTACTGAAGCTGGCAACTCTGCACTTACTTTGTACGCCACTTTGGCTGGCGGCTCCGGCACATGTAAGACCCCTTACAGAACAGCATTGTAGAACGCATCTAAACCCTGGAGGGCGCCGACTACAAACAAGGAACTCTTCTCCTGTTTTAGGGGTGGCTGCAGGAGGAAAACGTTTACTACTGGAAGGGGTGTAATTGAACCTTTCTTTTTTACCTAATAAGTATTGAGAACCAGTGCAACAAAGAAACTTCTCCATTCCAAAACGCAAGTTACAACTTTAAGGGAGGTTTAACTTTCTTGCTTTAAATCAGTTTACTTTCAGAATTCTCTGATGGGTGGTGGAGGGGTAAAGAAGAAGAACAATTGGGGATTTAACTAAAATAACTGATCCCACACAGAAAGTAAGTTTACAGGAGAGCACAATTTCACAGATGGCGGAAGTAATGGTGGCCTCTAGTACGGACACTCTGCAGATACCGCCAGCGCTAATAAAAAAAAACAATGGAGGTCGTGATGCAAAGGATGATGCCTGAGAAGCGCAAACAAATGAAAATGGATTTTAAAGAAGTAAAAGATGATTTGATCAGTTTGAACACTAGATCTAACCAATTGGAATATCAGACTACATGCATTACTCACAACCTTAATGTCCTTCTAGGCCGTAACCTATTCATGGAGGAAGAGATAAAGCTATATAATAATAATAAACTTCTGCACCTAGAGAATAGGTCTTGTTAGATAACATCCGTCTATTTGGAATACCAGAAAGTAATAAAAATGATCAGCTTGAACGATATATTTGGGAATGACCTTTGCTTTTCTACCAGAGGCAAGTTTTTCGGAATAGACTTTTGAACGCACTCATAAAGTGTGGAGATCTCCAGGAGCCCCGGAGTAATCACATATCTGTATGTGTGTAATGTGTATATATGTATGTGTGTAATGTGGATATATATGTGTGTAATGTGGATATATGTGTAAGTGTGTAATGTGTACATATGTAAGTGTGTAATGTGTATATATGTATGTGTGTAATGTATATATATGTATGTGTGTAATGTGTATATATGTATGTGGGTAATGTGTATATATGTGTAAGTGTGTAATGTGGATATATATGTGTGTAATGTATATATATGTATGTGTGTAATGTGTATATATGTATGTGTGTAATGTATATATATGTATGTGTGTAATGTGTATATATGTGTAAGTGTGTAATGTGGATCTATATGTAAGTGTGTAATGTGGATATATGTAAGTGTGTAATGTGTATATATGTGTAAGTGTGTAATGTGGATATATATGTATGTGTGTAATGTGTATATCTGTATGTGTGTAATGTGGATATATGTATGTGTGTAATGTGTATATATGTATGTGTGTAATGTGTATATATGTATGTGTGTAATGTGGATATATGTAAGTGTGTAATGTGTATATATATGTATGTGTGTAATGTGGATATATGTGTAAGTGTGTAATGTGGATATATGTGTAAGTGTGTAATGTGGATATATGTATGTGTGTAATGTGAATATATGTAAGTGTGTAATGTGTATATATATGTAAGTGTGTAATGTGGATATATGTATGTGTGTAATGTGGATATATGTAAGTGTGTAATGTGGATATATGTAAGTGTGTAATGTGGATATATGTATGTGTGTAATGTGTATATATGTGTAAGTGTGTAATGTGGATATATGTGTAAGTGTGTAATGTGTATATATGTGTAAGTGTGTAATGTGGATATATGTATGTGTGTAATGTGTATATATGTGTGTAAGTGTGTAATGTGGATATATGTGTAAGTGTGTAATGTGTATATATGTGTAAGTGTGTAATGTGGATATATGTAAGTGTGTAATGTGTATATATGTGTAAGTGTGTAATGTGAATATATGTAAGTGTGTAATGTGTATATATGTGTAAGTGTGTAATGTGAATATATGTAAGTGTGTAATGTGTATATATGTGTAAGTGTGTAATGTGGATATATGTATGTGTGTAATGTGGATATATGTGTAAGTGTGTAATGTGGATATATGTGTAAGTGTGTAACGTGGATATATGTGTAAGTGTGTAACGTGGATATATGTATGTGTGTAATGTAGATATATGTATGTGTGTAATGTGAATATATGTATGTGTGTAATGTGTATATATGTATGTGTGTAATGTGGATATATGTAAGTGTGTAATGTGGATATATGTATGTGTGTAATGTGGATATATGTATGTGTGTAATGTGTATATATGTGTAAGTGTGTAATGTGGATATATGTATGTGTGTAATGTGGATATATGTAAGTGTGTAATGTGGATATATGTATGTGTGTAATGTGTATATATGTGTAAGTGTGTAATGTGGATATATGTGTAAGTGTGTAATGTGGATATATGTATGTGTGTAATGTGGATATATGTAAGTGTGTAATGTGTATATATGTATGTGTGTAATGTGTATATATGTGTAAGTGTGTAATGTGGATATATGTGTAAGTGTGTAATGTGGATATATGTATGTGTGTAATGTGGATATATGTATGTGTGTAATGTGGATATATGTATTCCTGTAATGTGGATATATGTATGTGTATAATGTTGATATATGTATCTGTGTAATGTGTATATATGTATGTGTATGTATGTAAAGTGTTTAAAGTTTATATACTTGTGCCAATGTCTGTGTAATGTGTATATATGTATGTGTATAATTGTAGATATATGTATATATATATATATATATATATATATATATATGTATGTATCTATGTGTAACATGTATGTGTATGTAATATGTATACATATGCATGTGTATAGTGTGTATATGCGTGTCTATGTGTGTAATGTATATATATGTATGTATCTATGTGCAACGTGTATGTGTATATATGTAGGTGTTTGTAATATGTGTATATATGTATGTATAAGTGTGTATGTTTGTTATGTAAATATCTTTATAATGTGTATATATGTATGTGTGTATGTGTGTACAATGTGTATATATCTATGTTTATGTGAGTAATGATGGATACGTCTCCCGTAGCCCCTGGGCACAGCGCTACTTTAAGCGCTGAGCCCGGTGAATCCCCTGATGTCACTGTGCATATAAGGACAGTGACGTCAGCGGCTTTAAAATGAATGTAAGGCGCTCTGGCCTGAGACTCTTTACCCTAACTGGAACCCCTTAAGCTTAACACCTTAACCCCGTAATTCTAATCATAACTCTTACCCTAAGCCACCAACCTTCGAACCCTAACCCCCTAACCCTATTGCCTCACCCTAACCTCAACCCCTAACACCCTAAGCCGCTAATCCAAACCCTAACCCCCTAACACTAACCTAAACTTAACCCCAACCCCTAACCCAATCCCCTAATACTATTCCCCTAAACCATAACGTTAACTCCCTAAATTTCTAACCCTAACCTGCTAACCCGCTAACACCTTACTCCAACCCTACCCCTAACCTTCACCCTATTCTTAACCCCCTAAACCTAACATCCCAACCCCCTGAACCAAAAACCATAACACTCTAACCCAAATTCCCTAGCCCTAACCCAATAACTCAAACCCCTAACCCCTTAACCCTCACATTCTAACCTTAATTCTTACTCTAACCCTATTCTTAACCCTAACCCCCAACCCTATTGCCTAACCCTAACCTCAACCCCTAACTCCCTAAGCCACTAACCCTAACACTAACCTAAACATAACCCCCTAAACCCAACCCATAAAACCTTGATGCAAAACCTAACCCTATCCCCTAATACTAAACCCCAACCCAAACCCATAATGTTAACTCCCTAACTTTCTAACCCTAACCTGCTAAACCTAACCGCAAGCCCCTAACCCTAACTTCAACCCTACCCCTAACCTTCACCCTTAAACTCTAACACCCTAATCACCTAGCCCTGCAGCCAAAAACCTAACCCCAACCCTATACTAAAACCCCCTAAACCTAAGTCCAACCCTAACACTCTCACCCTAACCCTATTACTAACCCCAAACCCTAACCTCAAAACCTTAACTCTAACTCCCTAACCCCGACCTTTACCACAACACTACCCACTCACCCTCACGTTAACCCTATTCATAATCCCCTACCCTATTTCTAACCCCTAACAATCTAAACCCTTCTCCCAATTCCTAACCCTAACACTAAAACCCTAACACTATTCTAAATCCCCAAACCTAACTTCTAAATCCCAGCCCCTAACTCTAACCCCAATCCTACCCCCCTCATCCTAACCTTTTCCTAACCCCAAACGCTCACACCCTAACCCCCTAACCCTATTCCTAACCCATTATGGCTCTGGCTGGGGATTTTGCTCCTGGAAAAGTCTTAACCCCCAACTCTCTAACCCTAATTCTATCCCAAACTCTAACCCTAAACCCCAAACCTAACCCTTTGACCTTAACCCTATGCCTAACTCTAACCCCCAACCCTAACCTCTTAACCCTAACCATATCCCCTAACCCTATTTCTAACCCCAACACCCTTTCCAAAACCCTAACCACTTACCCTCAACCTATTCCTAACCCCAAACCCTAATCTCAATGCCTTAACTCCCTAACCCCAACCCTAAACCCTAACACTATTCCTAAACCCATAATACTAACCCCAACCCATAACACCCTAACCCTATTCCTAACCAATTACGGCTCTGGCCGGGGATTTTGTTCCTATTCCTAACCCCCAACCCTAACCTCTAAACCCATTCCCCTAACACCAACCCTATTCCTAAAACTAACCCTAACCCTAACCCTCGCCCTATTCCTAACCCCCTAAACCTAACACCCCAACCACCTAAAGCAAAAACCCTAACACTCTAACCCGAATTCCCTAGCCCTAACCCCATAACCAAACCCCTAACCCCAGAACCCTAATTCTAACACTTACCCTAACCCTCTAACCCTATTCTTAACCCTAACCTCACAACCCTATCGCCTACCCCTAACCTCAACCCCTAACTCTCTAAACCGCTAACTCAGACCCTAACACTAATACAAACATAACCCCCTAAACCCAACCCCTAACACCTTAACTCCAAATCTAACCCTATCTCCTAATACTAAACCCCTAACCCAAACCCATAATGTTAACTCCCTAACTTCCTAACTCTAACCTGCTACCCCTAACTTCAACCCTACTCGCTAAACTTCACCCTATAACTAACCCCCCAAACCAAAAACTCTAACTCTAGTCCTACTCCTAATCCCCTAACCGTATCCCTTAAATCTAACCCGTTAATCCAAACTCCAACCCCAACCCCCTATCCCTTTAACCCTATTCCTAACCCCGAACCCTAACCCCAACCTCTAAACCCTATCTCCTAACACAAACCCTATTCCTAAAACCAAACCTACCCCTAACCACTTACCGTCACACTATTCCTAACCCCCTAAACCTAACACCCCAACCCCCTAAACCAAAAACCCTAAAACTCTAAACCTAATCCCATAACTCAAACCCCTAACCCCTTAACCCTAGCCACCTAACCCACTTAATTCTAACCCTATCTTTTACCCTAAGCCTCTAAACCCTTTTCTTAACCCTAACCCCAACCCTAACCCTATTGCCTAAACTCAACCCCTAACTCCCTAAACCACTAACCCTAACCCACAAACACTAACCCAAATTTATACCCCTAACCCCAACCCCTAACACTTTCCCCCTAAAACCATAGCCCCCTAAGCCCAACCATAACACTCTCACCCTAACCCTATTTCTAGCACCTAACTTCTAAACTCTAACACAAACCCTATCCCCTAATCCCCAAACCCTAACTCCTTAACCCTAGCACCCTTACCCTCAACGCCTAACCCTTTGACCTTAAACATATTCCTAACTCTAAGCCCCAACACTAACCTATAAACCCTATCCCTGACCCCAACCCACTATCCAAAACCCTACCACCTAACCACTTACCCTCACCCTAATTCTAACCCCCAATTCTAACCTCAAAACCCTAACTCTAACTCCCTAACCCTTACCCAACCCTACCCTACTCACCCTCACGTTAACCCTATTCCTAACCCCTAGCCCTAACCGCCTACCCTATTCCTAAACCCTACCAGTCTAACCCCTTCTCCTCATTCCTAACTCCAACACTATTTCAAACCTAACCACTAAACCCTAGCCCCAAACTCTAACTCCCTAACCCCAACCCTACAACCTCATCCTAACCCTATTACTAATCCTAACCCCAAATGCTAAGACCCAACCCCCCTAACCTTATTCCTAACCCATTATGGCTCTGGCTGAGGATTTCACTCCTGGAAAAGCTCTTACCCCCAACTCCCTAACTCTAATTCTATCCCAAACTATAAACGAAAACCCCTAACCCTAACAACCCGGACCTTAACCACTAACCATTAAACCCTAAGCCTATTCCTAACCCCAACGCTCTAACCCTTACCCCCTAACCCAATTCCTAACCCCCCAACCCTAACCACTAACCCCTAGACTCTAAGTCTATCCCCTAATCCCAAAACCTTAACCTTAATATCTTAACCCATACCCCCTAACAATATTACCCTAACCCCAGCCCCATAACACCCTAACCCTTTAACCTTAACCCTATTCCTAAACCCCAACCCAAAAACCCTAAACTCTAGTCCCTATCCCCTAACGCCAACCTTTTTCCTAACGCTCTAAACCAAACTCTATCCCTTACCCTCACCCTATTCTTAACCCGAACACTGACCCCCTTACCCAAGAGCTTTACAGCAAGGGCTCTGTCCAGGCACTTCTTTCTTGAGAAAGACCTTGGCGTCACTGTTCATATATGGAGAGTGACATTAAGGGATTTGTAATGTGAGAAACCCCGGACAGAGCGTAGGCAACAATCTGGCCAGGGATTCTGCTCTAAGAGGGAGACCCTGATGTCACTGTCCATATATAAACAGTAACGTTAGGGGCTTTAAGATGCCGGGATCCCTAACGAGAGCTTCAGCAATGCCCTGGCAGGGGATTTCACTCCTGGAATAGCCCTAATTCTATTCCCTAACTCTAACCATAGCCCCTAAACCCAAACCCTAACACCACAACGCTAACCCCACAGCCCTAACCACTAACCTCTAAACCCTAAAACTTAACTATCCGCTAACCCTTACCCATTAACCTTGGCACCCTAACACCCTAATTCTAATCCTAACGCGTACCCTAAATCCTAAAACTCTAACATTAACCCTAACCCTATTCCTAACCCACAACACTATCCCCTAACTTTAACCCACACCCTAGCCCCCTAACAACTAACCCTAACCCCCACCCTAACCCTACCCTTAACCCCCAACCCAAACCACTAACCTCTAAACCCTAATCCTAACCCCATAACCCAAGCCCCTTTAAAATAGCACCCCAACCCCCTAACCCTAGCCCCAACCTGTAACTCCCTAACCCTAACACCCTATTCCTAAACCCCAACACTAGCCCCTATCCTCTAAACCCTATCCCTTAACCACAACCCAATTCCTAACCCCCTACCCTCCCACTATTCCTAACCCCCTAATCCAATGCCTAACCCCAACTTTAACCCCCGATATCTAAATCCTAAACCCAACCATATTTTTAACCCCCTAAACCCAACACTACCCCCAACCCTTACACTCTCACCCTAAGCCCCTAACCCTATTTCTAACCTCCAAACCCTAACACAAACCCTAGCCCCTAACCACCAAACGCTAACCCCTTAACCCTAGCACACTAAACCCAACCCCCTAACCCTCAACCCCCTAATCCTAACCCTTTACCTAAACCTTATTCCTAACTCTACCCCCTAACCTCTAAACCCTAACCCTATCCCCTGACTCTATTCCTAACCCCTAATCCTAACTCCAATCCCCTATCCACAACCTACCCCCTAACCACATACACTCACCCTATTCCTAATTCATGCCCTATTCCTAACCTCAAAACCCTAACGATAACTCCCTAACCGCCTAACCACAACCCTACACCATCACCTTAACCCTATTCATAACCCCTAGCCTTTACCCCCAACCCAATTACTAACCCCTAACACTCTAACCCCCTCACCTGATTCCTAACCCCAACCCTAACTCTATTCCTAACCCCTCAACCTAACCTCTAAACACTAGCCCCTAACTACCTAGCCACAACACTTACCCCAACCCTACCCCCTCAACCTAACCCTATTCTAAACCCCCTATTCCTAAGCCATTATGGCTCTAGCCAGGTATTTCACTCCTGGGAAAGCCCTAACCGTAGCCCCTAATTCCCTAACCCACTAACCGTATCCCTAATACTAACCCTAAACTCCTAACTCCAACCCTAACAACACAACCCTAACTATTCATATATGGTGAGTTACATGAAGGGATTTGTAATGCGAGAATACCCAACCAGAACGTAGGCTACACCCTGGCTGGGGATTCCGCTCCTAGACAGAGCCCCTGAGGTCAATGTCCACATAAAACAAAGTAACATTAGGGGCTTTAAGATGCCGGAATCCCCAACCAGAGAATCAGCAACTCCCTGGCTGGGTATTTCTCTTCTGGAAAAGCACTAACCCCTAACCATAGCCCCTAACCCCAAAACCCTAGCCCCTAACCCTAACACCCCAACGCTAACCTCTAAACCCTAATGCTAACCCCCTAACCCTATCACCCTAATTCTAACTCTTAGCCTAAATTTTAACCCTCTAACCTAACCTTAACCCTAACCTTCTAACCCTATTCCTAACCCCCAAACCTATCCGCTAACTTTAACCCAAACCCTAGCCCCCATAACTCCCTAACTCTAAGAACTAAATCTAACCAAACCCTAACACTCTAACCCTTAATTCTATTCCTACCCCTAACCCACTAACCTCTACTTCAACCCCACCCCCTCATCCTAACCCTATTCCTAAACCCATAATACTAACCCCAACCCCTAACACCCTAACCCTATTTCTAACCAATTATGGCTCTGGTAGGGAATTTTGCTCCCGGAAAAGACCTAACCCACTAACCCTATCCCTAATTCTAACCCAAACTCTAACCCTAAACCCCTGACTACAACTCTAACAACCCATCCCTAACCCCCAAACCTAACCACTAACCTCTAAACCCTAACCCCATTCCTAACCCTCTAACCGTATCCCCTAACTCTCACCCGTTAATCCGAACTCCAACCCCCTAACCTTTTAACTCTAACCCCCTAACCCTATAGCCTTAACCCTATTCCTAACCCCCAACCCTAAACTCCAAACCCTATCTCCTAACACCAAACCTATTCCTAAAACCAAACCTACCCCTAACCACTTACCCTCACACTATCCCTAACCCCCTAAACCTAAGACCCCCAACCCCCTAAACCAAAAACCCTAACACTCTAACCCTAATCCCATAATTTAAACCCCTAACCCCTTAACCCTAGCCACCTAACCCCCTAATTCTAACCCTGTCTTTTACCTTAAGACTCTAACCCTATTCTTAACCCTAACCCCAACCCTATCGCCTAACCTCAACCCCTAACTCCATAAGCAAATCACCCACACCCTAACCCCCTAACCAAACTTATCCCCCTAACCCCAACCCCTAACACCTTCACACCAATACTATCCCCTAATACTAACCCAAACCCTAACCCATAATGTTAACTCCCTAACTTTCTAAACCTAACCTACTAACCCTAACCGCAACCCCCTAACTCCAACCCTACCCCCTAACTTTCTCCCTAAAACCCTACCCCCTAAGCCTAACCATAAGACTCTCACTAACCATTTTCCTAACTCCTAAACTCTAACACAACCCCTTTCCCCTAATCCCCAAACCCTAACCTCTTAACTCTAGCACCCTAAGCCTCAAACCCCTAACCCTTTGACCTTAAACATATTCCTAACTCTAACCCCCAACTGTAACCTATAAACCCTATCCCTAACCCCAACCCCCTATCCCAAACCCTACCCCCTAACCATTTACCCTCACCCTATTCCTAACCCCCAATCCTAAACACAAAACCCTAACTCTAACCCCAACCCTTACCCAACCCTAACCCCTCACCTTAACCCTATTCATAACCCTTATCCCTAACCCCATCCCCTATTCCTAAACCTTAACCCTAACTCTAACCCCTTCTCATTCCTAACCCCAACCCTAACACTATTCCAAACCCCCCAAAGTTAACCTTTAAACACTAGCCCATAACTCCCTAAACCCAGCCCTACCCTTTCACCTAACCCTATTCCTAACCTTCTAATCCTAACCCCAAACGCTAACACCCTAACCCTATTCCTAACCCATTATGGCTCTGGCTGGGGATTTCGCTCCTGGAATAGCCCTAACCCCTTACTCCCTAAACCCTATCCCGAATTCTTCATAACCCTCAAACCTAACCGCTAACGCCAACCTGCGTTGCCACTGACATCTGTCCATATATGGACAGTGATGTCAGGAGCAGAGCTGGAATCCCAGGCAGAGTGCCAGAAGCGGCTCTGCTCCGGGACTCCAGCTCTGGGCAAGCCCCTGACATCACTGCGGCAGCACCTACAGAGGGCACTGTGGCAGCACCTACAGAGGGCACTGTGGCAGCACCTACAGAGGGCACTGTGGCAGCACCTACATAGGGCACTGTGGCAGCACCTACAGAGGGCACTGTGGCAGCACCTACAGAAGGCACTGTGGCAGCACCTAGAGGGCACTGTGGCAGCACCTACAGAGGGCACTGTGGCAGCACCTACTGAGGGCACTGTGGCACTACCTACAGAGGGCACTGTGGCAGCACCTACAGAGGACACTGCGGCAGCACCTAACCCCAACCCCATACCCTCACCCAATTCCTAACCCTTTTCCAAACCTAACCCCTAACCTCTAAACCCTAACCCCAACTCTACTCCCTCATTCAAAACACTAACACAAACCCCAAACCCTAATCACCAAAACCTAACCCCTTAACCTTATCACCCTAACCCCAACCCCTTAACCCCCTATCCCTTTTACCTTAACCCTTTTCTTAACTCTAACCCCTAACCTCTTAACCATAATCCTATCCCCTGACTATATTCCTAACCCCTAATCCTAGCCCCAACCCCCTATCCACAACCCTACCTCCTAACCACTTACCCTCACCCTATTCCTAATCCCAATCCTGACCCTATTCCTAACCAAAACCCCCAACCCTAACCTCAAAACCCTAACTCTCTAACAGCCTAACCCCAACCCCACCCCCTCAGCTTAACCCTATACAAACCCCCCTACCCTATTCTTAACGTAACACTCTAACTAACACTAACACTCTTCCCTAACACTCGAACCCCTTGACCCCATTTCTAACCCCAACCCTACAACCATAACAATATTCCTAACCCTAATCTCTATACCCTAGCCCCTAACCCCAACTCTTACCCTAACCCTACCCCCTCACCCTATCCCTAACCCTAAATCCATAACCCCAACACTAACAACCCAACCCTAATCACTAACCTCTAAACCCTAAATCGATTCCTAACTGTATCCCCTTATTCTAACAATAACCCAAACCTTAACCCCCTAACTCCCTAACACCTAACCTCAACCCTACCCCTAACCCCAACACCCTAAACATAACCAGAATACTCTAACCCTTACCCTATTTCTAACCCCGAACCCTAACCTCTAGACTCTAACCCTATTTCCTAATCCCCTAACCCAAACCCCTCAACCCTAACTCCCTAACCCAACCCCCTAAACCTCTAACCCTAACACTGTAACCTTAACCCTATTCCTAACCCGCAACCCTAACCTCTAATCCCTATCCCCTAATGCCACCCATATTCCTAACCCCAACCCCCTCACCCAAGCGCTTTACAGCAAGCGCTCTGGCCAGGTACTCCTGTATTGACAAAGACATTGACATCACTGTTCACATATGGAGAGTGACATGAAGGGATTATTAATGCGAAAATCCCCGGCCAGAAGGTAGGCAACACTCTGTCTCGGGATTACGCTCCTAGAGGAAGCCCCTGAAGTCACTGTCCATACATGTACAGTAACGTTAGGGGCTTTAAAATGCCGGAATCCCCAAATAGAGCGTCAGCAATGCTCTGGCCAGGGATTTCTCTCCTTGAAAAGCTCTATCCCTAACCCCTAAAAGCCTAACCCTAATGCCTAACCCCCTAAAATGCTAACCAAGAACTTTACAGCAAACGCTCAGGTCAAGGACTCCTGTCTTGAGAAAGACCTTGATGTCACTCTTCATATATGGAGTGTGACGGTAAGTGCCTTGTAATGCAAGCCCCTGACATCATTGTCCATATATAAACAGTGATATTGGGGAATTTAAGATGCCGGAATTCTCAGCCAGAGCGTCGGAAATGCTCTGGCTGGGGATTCCGCTTCTGGAAAAGCTGTAACCCTAAACTCAACCACTAACCCTATAACCCCCTAACACTAACCCTCTAACCCATAACCTCTACCCTCTAACCCCTTAAATCTCTAACCACCTAAACCCTCACCCTCTAACCCCCTAACTACAACCTTAAACTCCTAACCCTCTTACTCCCGAGTCCCTAACCTTAACTCCAACCCCTTTAACCCCAACTCCTAAACCCCTAACCCAAACCCTCTAACCCTAACCAAGTTCTTTACAGAAAGCGCTCTCGCCGGGGACGCCTGTCTTGAGAAAGACCTTGAGGTCAATGTTCATATATGGAGAGTGATGTGAGAAGGGCTTTGTAATGCGAGATTCCCCGGCCAGAGCATTGACAAAACTTTGGCCGGGGATTTCGCTTCTAGTGGGAGCACCTGACGTTACTGTACATATATAGCCCCCTAACAACTAACCCTAACCCCCACCCTAACCCTACCCTTAACCCCCAACCCTTACCACTAACCTCTGAACCCCAACACCTAATCCTAACCCGCTAACCAATACCCCTTTAAAATAGCACCCTAGCCCCAACCCAACACCCTAACCCTAGCCCCAAACTGTAACTCCTTAACCCTATTCCTAACTCCCAACACTAGCCCGTATCCTATAAACCCTATCTCTTATCCACAACCCCATTCCTAACCCTCTAATCCCAACCCCCTACCCTCAGACTATTCCTAACCCCCTAACCCAATTCCCAACCCCCAACCTTAACCCCTGATCTCTAAATCCTACCCCCCTCACTAACCCTATTCTTAACCCCCTAATCCCAATACCCTAACACCTAACACCAACACTCTCACCCTTTCCCCTAACCCTATTTCTAACCACTAACCTCTAAACCCTAACACAAACCACCTATCCCCTAATCTACAAACCCTAACCCCTTAACCCTAGCGCCCCAAACCCAACTCTCAACCCCCTAAACCTAACCCTTTAAACTTAACCCTATTCCTAATTCTACCCTCTAAACTCTAAATCCTAAACCTATGCCCTGACTCTATTCCTAACCCCTAATCCTAACGCCAACCCCCTATTTACTACCCTACCCCCTAACCTTCACCCTATTTATAACCCAAACCCTAAACCTATTCCTAACCCTAACCTCAAAACCCTAATTCTAACTCCCTAACCGCCTAACTCCAACCTTTACCCCAACCCTACACCATCACCTTAACCATATTCATAACCCCTAGCCCGTACCCCTACCCTATTACTAACCCCTAATACTCTAACCCACTCACCACATTCCTAACTCCAACCCTAACACTATTCCTAACCCCTCAACCTAACCTCTAAACCCTAGCCCCTAACTCCCTGATCACAACACTTACCCCAACCCTACCCCCTCAACCTAACCCTATTCTGAACCCCCTAATCCTAATCCCAACCATTAACACCCTAACCCTATTCCTAAACCATTATGGCTATGACCAAGGATTTCACTCCTGGAAAAGCCCTAACCCCTAATTCCCTAACCCACTGACCTTATCCCTAATTCTAACGCAATCTCTAACCCTAAACTCCTAACTCCAACCCTAACAACCCAACCCTAACCACAACCCTAACCACTAACCTCTAAACTTAAACATAACCTATCCCCTTACTCTAATCCCTATCTCCTAAACCCCTTACATATATGGCCCCCTAACAACTAACCTCAACCCCCACCCTAACCACTAACTTCTAACCCCCTAACCCAAACCCCTTTAAAATAGCAACCTAACCCCAAACCCCTACCATTCTATCCCTAGCCCCAACCTCTAACTCCCTAACCCTATTCCTAACCCCCAACACTAGCCCCTATCCTCTAAACCATATCTCTTAACCACAACCCCATTCCTAACCCCCACCCCCTACACTATTCCTAACCGCCTAACACAATTCCTAACCCCCAACCATAATCCGATATCTAAATCCTAACCCCAACCCTACCCCTATTCCTAACCCCCAACCCTAACCTCAAAACTCTAACTCCCTAAACCTAACCGCCTAACTCCAACCCTTACCCCAACCCTACACCATCACCCTCACCTTAACCCTAGTCATAACCCCTAGTTAACCTATTACTAACCCCTAACACTCTAACCCCCTCACCCCATTCCTAACTCCAACCCTAGCACTATTCCTAAACCCTCAACCTAACTTCTAAACCATAGCCCGTAACTCCCTAACCACAACACTTACCACAACATTACCCCATCAACCTAACCCTATTCTGAACTCATTAATCCTAACCCAAACCCCTAACACCCTAACTCCTGGAAAAGCCTTAACCCCTCATTCCCTAACCCACTGACCGTATCCCTAATTCTAAACCAATCTCTAACCCTAAACTCCTAACCCCAACCCTACCCTAACCATTAACCTCTAAACTTATTCCATATCCGTATCCCCTTACTATAATCCCTATCCCAACTCCAACATCATATATGGCCCCTTAACAACTAACCCTAACCCGCAGCCTAACCCTATTCCTACCCTCAACCCCAACCCTAACAACTAACCCCTAATCCTAACCACCTAACCCAAACCCACTCTAACCCTAGCCCCAACCTCTAACTCCCTAACCCTATTCCTAACCCCCAACACTAGCCCATATCCTCTAAACCCTATCCCTTAACCACAACCCCATTCCTAACCCCCACCCCTACACTCAAACTACCCCCCTAACCCTATTCTTAATCCCCTAACACCAACCCCCTGACACCTAAATCCAACCCTAACACTATTTCTAACCACTAACTTCTAAACCCTAACACAAACCCTATCCCCTAATCCCCAAACAACTTAACCCTAGCACCCTAAACCCAACCCCCTAAACCTAACCCTTTAACCTTAACCCTATTCCTAACTCTACCCCCTAACCTCTAAACCCTAACCCCTGACTCTATTCCTAATCCCTACCCCTAACCCCCTATCCACTACCCTACCCCCTAACCACTAACCTTCACCCTATTCCTAAACCCAACTCTAACCTCAAAACCCTAACTCCCTAACCCTAACCGCCTAACCCCAACACTTACCCCAACCCTACACCATCACCCTTACCTTAACCCAATTCATAACCCCTAGCCCTTACCCCTACCCTATTACTAACCCCTAATACTCTAACCCCCTCACACCATTCGTAACCCCAACCCTATTCCTAACCCTCAACCTAACCTCTAAATCCAAGCCCCAAACTCCCTAACCACACTTACCCTAACCCTACCCCATCAACCTAACCGTATTAGAACCCCCGAATCCTAACTCCAACCCTTAACACCTTAACCCTATTCCTAAGCCATTATGGCTCTGGCCAGGGATTTCACTCCTGGAAAAGCCCTAACCGTAACCCCTAATTCCCTAACCCACTAACCGTATCCATAATTCTAACCCTAAACTCCTAACCCCAACCCTAACAACCCAACCCTATCCCCAACCCTAACCCACTCACCCAAGCGCTTTACAGCATGCGCTCTGGCCAGGTACTCCTGTCTTGAGAAAGACCTTGACATCACTGTTCATTGATAGAGAGTTACATGAAGGGATTTGTAATGCGAGAATACCCGGCTAGAGGGTAGGCAACACTCTGGCTAGGGATTCCGCTCCTAGAGGGAGCCCCTGAGGTTACTGTCCACATAAAAAACAAGTAACATTAGGGGCTTTAAGATGCCGGAATCTCCAACCAAAGCATCAGCAACGCCCTGGCCAGGGATTTCGCTTCTGGAAAATCCCTAACTCTAACCCTAGCCCCTAATGCTAATCCCCAAACCCTATCACCCTAATTCTAACTCACCCTAAATCCTAACCCTCTAACCTAACCTTAACCTTCCAACTTTATTCCTAACCCCCAACCCTATCCCCTAACTTTAACCCAAACCCTAGCCCCCCCTAACCCTAAGAACTAAACCTAACCCCTAACACCCCAACCCTAATACTCTAACCGTTAACTCTATTAATACTCCTAATCCACTAACCTCTATACCCTAACCCCTAATCCAAACCCCTAAACAATTAAACTCTAAATCCAACCCCTTAACCCTAGCACCCTAACCCTTTAACTCTATTACTAACTCTAACCCCCAACCCTTACCCGTTACCATGTCGCCTAATTCTATACCTAATCCCAAAACCTTAGCCAAAACCCTACCCACTAATGACTTTCTCTCACCTTATTGATAACCCCAAACCTAATCCTAACCCTCAACCCTAACATCAAAACACTAACTCCCTAACCGAAATACCTAAACTCACAATTTACCACCCTTAAAATCATAACACTATTCTTAATCCCAAAATCTAAACTCTAACCCTAGCCCCTCACTACAGCACTTACCTCAACCCTAACCCCTCACCCTATTCCTAAACCCATAATACTAACCCCAACCCCTAACCCTAACCAATTATGGCTCTGGCCGGGAATCTTGCTCTCGGAAAAGCCCTAACCCACTAACCCTACCCCTAGTTCTAACCCAAACTCTAATCCTAAACCCCTAACTACAAACCTAACCCTAACCCCTAAACTTTACTAACCCTATTCCAAACCCCCTAACCGTATCCCTAACTCTAACCCGTTAATCCAAACTCCAACCCCCTAACCCTTTAGCCTTAACCCTATTCCTAACCTCCAACCCTAACCCCTAAAGCCTATTCCCTAACTCAGACCCTATTCCTAAAACCAAAACTACACCTAACCACTTACCCTCACACTATTCCTAACCCCCTAAACCTAACACCCCCAACCCCCTAAACCAAAAACCCTAACACTCTAACCCTAATCCCATAACTCAAACCCCTAACCCCTTAACCCTAGCCACCTAACCCCCTAAGTCTAACCCTATTTTTTACCCTAAGCCTCTAACCCTATTCTTAACTTTAACCCCAACCCTATTGCCTAACCTCAACCCCTAACTCCTTAAGCCAATCACCCAAACCCTATTCCCCTAACACTAACCCAAATTTATCCCCCTAACCCCAACCCCCAACACCTTCACTCCAACCCTATCCACTAATACTAACCCCCGTAATACAAACCCTAACACATAACGTTAACTCCTTAACTTTCTAACCCTAACCTGCTAACCCTAACCGCAACCCTGTAACCCTACCCCCTAACCTTCGCCCTAAAACCATAACCCCCTAAACCTAAGCCCAACCATAACACTCTCACCCTATTCCTAAACCCTAACCTCTAAACTCTAACACAAAGCATACCCCCTAATCCCCAAACCCTAACCCTAGCACCCTAGCCCTCAACCCCCTAACCCTTTTACCTCAAACGTATTCCTAACTCTAACCCCCAACTCTAATTTATAACCCTACCTCAACCCCCTATCCAAAACCCTACCCCCTAACCACATACCCTCACCCTATTCCTAACCCCCACTCCTAACCTAAAAACCCTAACTCTAACTCCTTAACCCCTCACCTTAACCTTTTCATAACCCCTAGCCCTAACCCCCTACCCTATTCCTAAACCCTAACACTCTAACCCCTTCGCCTCATTCCATACCCCAACCCTATTCCAAACCCCCCAAACCTAATCTCTAAACCCTAGCCCCTAACTCCCTAAATTCAACCCCATCCTTTCACTCTAACCCTATTCCTAACCCTAACCCCAAACGCTAACATCCTAACCCCCTAACCCTATTCCTAACCCATTATGGCTCTGGCTGGGGATTTCGCTCCTGGAGGAGCCCTAACTCCTAACCCGAATTCCATCCTGAATTCTAATCCAAACGTTAACCCTAAACCACTAATCCTAACCCCCAACCACTAGCCTCTAAACCCTAACCCTATTCCTAACCCCCTAAACCTTTGCCCAAACCCTAACATCTAACCCTACCCGTACATCTTAACTATAAACCTAACCCTATCCCCTAAGCATAATCCCCTAACCCCAACCCCTTAGCCCTAACATCCTAACCCATACCCCAACGTCCTAACACTCTAACCCTAACCCCAACCTCTAACCCCTAACCTTTAAAAATATTCCTAACCCAGACCCTGAACTCTAAACCCTATCTGCTAACGCCAACCCTTTTACTAACCCCCTAACCCAAACCCTACCCCCTTACTCTATTTTTAACCCCAACCCTAACACCATCACAAATCGCTTTACAGCAAGGGCTCTGTCCAGGGACTCCTGGGACTGTCTTGAGGAAGACCTTGACATCCCTGTTCATATATGGAGAGTGACATTAAGGGATTTGTAATGCCAGCATCCCCGGCCAGAGCGCAGTCAACACTCTGGCCGGGGATTCCTCTCCAAGAGGGAGCCCCTGATGTCGCAGTCCATATATAAACAGTAACATTAGGGGCTTTAAGATGCCGGAATTCCTAACCAGAGCGTCAGGAAAAGCCCTAATCCTATCCCTTAACTCTAACCATAGCCCCTAACCCCTTAACCCAAACTTTAACACCCCAACCCTAACCACACAAACCTCTAAACCCTAACAACTAACTCTATCCCCTAACCCACTAAACCTTACCACTTAACCCTAGCACCCTAACCCCATAATTCTTACCCTAACTCTTACCCTAAATCCCAACCCTCATCTTCTAACCCTAACCACTAACCCTATTCCTACCCCTAATCCCCAACCCTAACTGCTAAACCCTAACCCTTATCCTAACCCCTTTAAAATTGCACCCCAACCCCCTAACACTGTAACCCTAACCATATTCCTAATCCCCAACCCTAGCCCCTAACCTCTAAATCCTAACACCAACCCTATTCCTAACGCTAACAACTAACCTCTAAACCCTAACCCTATCCCCTAACCCTAGCATCCTAACTCCAACTCCCTAACCCCCACCCCTTAACCCTAACACCCTACCCATTTAAACGTAACCATATTCCTAACCCTAACCCGCAACTATAGCCCCTAACCTCTAAACCCTATCCCTTAACTCCAAACCTATTCCTAACCCCAACCCACTACCCTCACCGTATTCCTAACCCTTTTCGAACCTTAACCCCTAACCCCAACCCTACACCGATTCTAACCCTGTTCCTAACCCCAACTCCTAACATTCTAATTTCCTAACCCGCTAACCCAAAACCTAACCCCAACCCCTAACCCCAATCCTACCCCAACCTTTGCCCTAACCCTATTTCTAACACTATCCTCTAAACCCTAACACAAACCCTAATCCCCAAAACCTAACCCCTTAACCCTAGCACCCTAACCCCTTAACCCTTTTACCTTAACCCTGATTCTAATCCTAACCCCAACCCCCTATCCACAACCCGTAACACACTAACTTCCTAACCCACTAACTTAAAACATAACCCTCTGGCTGGGGATTACGCTCCTAAAAGGAAGCCCCTGACGTCCCTGTCCATACATGTACAGTAACATTAGGGGCTTTAAGATGCTGGAATCCCCAACCAGAGCGTCAGCAATGCTCTGGCCGGGGATTTCACTCCTGGAAAAGCTCTAACCCTAACCCCTAAAACCCTATCCCTAAATGTAGCCCCTAACCAAGAACTTTACAGCAAGTACTCTGGCCGGGGATTCCTGTTTTGAGAAAGACTTTGGCATCCCTGTTGATATATGGAGAGTAACGTTAAGTGCTCTGTAATGCGAGAATCCCTTGACAGAGCGTCGGCAAAACTCTTGCCGGGGATTCCACTCCTAGAATGAGCCCCTGAAGTCAATGTCCATAAATGGACAGTGACGGCAGGGGCTATACGATGCCGGATTCCTCAGCCAGAGCGTCGGAAACACTATGGCTGGGGATTCTGCTCCTAACCTTAAACCTAGCCCTCTTACCCTAACCTTCTAACTCTAACTCCAACCCTAAACCTAAGCCTATTCCTGACC
>NW_027464450.1:2270000-2427500 GCF_050947455.1 Rhinoderma darwinii
GAAGCAAAGGAGCACCTAGTGGATTTTGGGCCCTTATTTTTATTCGAATATATTTTAGGCACCATGTCAGGTTTCAAGGGCTCTTGCGGTGCCAAAACAGTGGAAATCCACCAAAAGTGATCCCATTTGAGAAACTACACACCTCAAGGAAATTATCTAGGTGTATACTGAGCGTTTTGACCCCGCAGGTTTTTTGCAGAAATTATTGGAAGTAGGCCCTGAAAATAAAAATCGACATTTTTTCAAAGAAAATGTAGGTAAAGCTAATTTTTTCTCATTTCCACAAGGACTGAAGGAAAAAAGGCACCACAACATTTGTAAAGCAATTTCTCCCGAGTAAAACAATACCCCACATGTGGTAATAAATGGCTGTTTGGACACACGGCAGGGCTTAGAACGGATGGAGCACCATTTGGCTTTTGGAGTTCACATTTAGCAGCAATGGTTTGCGGAGGCCATGTCACATTTACAAAGCCCCTGAGGGGATAAAACAGTGTAAACCCCCCACAAGTGACCTCATTTTGGAAACTACACCCATTGAGGAAATTATCTAGGGGTATACTGAGCGTTTTGACCCCACAGGTTTTTTGCAGAAATTATTGGAAGTAGGCCCTGAAAATAAAAATCTACATATTTTCAAAGAAAATGTAGTTTTAGCACATTTTTTCTCATTTCCACAAAGACTGAAGGAGAAAAAGCCAGCAAAATTTGTAAAGCAATTTCTCCCGAGTAAAACAGTACCCCACATGTGGTAATAAACGGCTGTTTGGACACACGGCAGGGCTTAGAATGGAAAGAGCGCTATTTGGCTTTTGGAGATCACATTTAGCAGGAAAGGTTTGCGGAGGCAATGTCGCATTTGCAAAGCCCCTGAGGGGCAAAACAATGAAAACGCCCAAATAGTGACTCCCTTTAGGAAACTACACCCCTTGTGGAATCCATCTAGGAGTATTGTGAGCATTTTGACCCCATAGATGTTTCATAGAATTTATTAGAATTGGGCAGTGAAAATAAAAACAATCCTTTTTCTTCAATAAGACGTAGTTTTACCGCAAATTTTTGGGATTTCTCAACAAATAATGCAAAAAAAGAACACAACATTTGTAAAGCAATTTCTCCTGAGTACGGCAATACCCCATATGTGGTCATAAACGGCTGTTTGGGCACACGGCAAGGCTCAGAAAGGAAAGAGCGCCATTTGGAGTGCAGATTTTGCTGGATTGGTTTCTGGGCACCTGTGGGACCAAAACTGTGGATACCCCGCAGAAGTGACCACATTTTGGAAACTACGCCCTCAATGCATTTACCTAGGGGTGTAGTGAGCATGTTAACCCTGCAGGTGTTTTGTAGAAATTAGTGTGCACTCGATGTTGCAGAGTGAAAATGGGATTTTTTTTCCATAGATATGCCAATATGTGGTGCCCAGCTTGCGCCACCATAACAAGACAGCTCTCTAATTATTATGCTGGGTTTCCTGGTTTTAGAAACACCCTTCATGTTGCCCTAATCTTTTGCCGAACATTCGACCAGGCTCAGGAGTGAAAGCGTACCATGCAAAATCGAGGCCTAATTTGGCGATTTATAAAGTATTGGATCACAATTGCAGAGGCTCAGATGTGAAATAATAAAAAGAAAGCCCTGAGAAGTGACCCCATTTGGAAACTGCACCCCTCAAGGCATCTATTAAGGGGTGTAGTGAGCATTTTCACCCACAGGTATTTTCCATAAATGATTGCGCTGCGGGTGGTGCACAGTAAAAATTGATATTTTTCTCTAGAAATGCCATTTCAATGGCAAATATGTCATACCCAGCTTATGTCACTGGAGACACACACCCCAAAATTTTTTAAAAGGGTTCTCCCGGGTATGACGATGCCATATATGTGGAAGGAAACTGCTGTTTGGGCACACTGTAGGGTTCAGATGGGTGGGAGCGTCATTTGGCTTTTGGAGCGTGGAATTTGCTTGGTAATAGTTTTGTTTGGAGTGTTTCCGTTTATAACGTGGGGCATATGTGAGCTGGGCAGAGTACATCAGGGGCATAGTCAGGGGGTATAATAATGGGGTAAAAAAACAATAAAATAATCCATTTATGTGTGTTACGCTGTGAAGCAATCCTTTCTGCACAGGCCAGTGTCGCACTGATATATGGCGTCCTTTCTTATGCCCCTTTTGGTCCGCATATGTGCAGTTTGGGGAATTTTGCTGTGAAGTGTTGTCCTGGTATAATACGGGCACCCTCGCTTCCAGCAGATATGTTTGGGCCCTCCCCTTCCTGGTTCCCTAATTTTAGATCCTTGATAAATCGCCTCCTGAAACAGAGGAAATGTTCCCCTCGGGCACAACTGCATATTTTTTATTTCCTGACTTATTGGAGCCATAACTAATTTTATTTTTTCATAGACGTAGCGGTATGAGGGCTGTTTTTTTGCAGGACAAGCTGTAACGATTATTGTTACCATTTTCGGGTACATGCGACTTTTTGATCACCTTTCATCCTATTTTTTGGAAGGCCAGGTAAACAAAAAAACGCAATTCTGGCACAGCTTTTTAATTTTTTTTTATACAGTGTTCACCATGCGTTATACATTACCAGTTAACTTTATTATGTGGATCCGTACGATTCCAGAAATACCTAATTTATAGAACTTTTTTATGTTTGACAACATTTTTCACATTAAAATTGCTTTTGTAACAAGGATGTATTTTTTCTGTCGCCAAGTTGTGAGAACCATATCTTTCCAAATTCTTTGTCGACGGAGCTGTATGAGGGCTTGTTTTTTGCGAGACAATCTATAGTTTTTATAGGTACCATTTTTGGATACGTGCAACGTTTTGATCACTTTTTATTCCAATATTTGTAGGGCAGAGTGACCAAAAAACAGAAACTCGGGTATAGTTTTTTACAGGTTTTTTTTACGCTGTTCACCGTGTGCAATAAATAATATAATATTTTGATACATCAGGTCGTTACGGTCGCGGCAATACCAAATACGTATGGTTTATTATTTTTTTTCAATAATAAAGGACTTGATAAGCGAAAAAGGGCGATAGTGTTTTATTTTATTACTTGAAACTTTTATTGTTTTCAAACTTCAATTCTTTTCATTTTTTTTCTAATACTTTGCACTACCTACGTAGTGCAATGTATTAGATCTGTCAGTTATTCACTGACAGCAAGCCGATTAGGCTTCGCCTCCCGGCGGGGCCTAATCGGCTTCCGTAATAGCAGAGCAGGAGGCCATTGTGTCTCCTGTTGCCATAGCAGCAGTCGCCAGTCCTGATTGCCTGTCAGGGCTGGTGATCTGCTAGTAACCACTACGATGCAGTAATTGCTTTCGATTGCTGCATCGAGGGGGATAATGGCAGGGATTGGAGCTAGCTCCGGTTCCTGCCATTAAAGGTGGATGCCATCTTTCCGGCGGCTACGGAAGCCGATCAGGCTCCGCCGCCGGGCGGATCTTGACCATCTTCCGTATTAGGCAGACCGGGAGGCCAGTATTAGGCCTCCGGTTGCCATTGCAGCCACCGGAACCCCGGCAATTTCATTGCTGGGGTTCCGATGAGCTGCAAACACCTTAAGTGCAGCACTCGCATTTGAGCGCTGCACTTAAGGGGTTAATGGCGGGGATCGAAGCTAATTTCGGTCCCCGCCATTACAGCCGGATGTCAGCTGTAAGATACAGCTGAGATCCGGGGATGATGGCACCGACTCAGCTTCTGGGCCGTTGCCAAACATTTGGCGTATGGATACGGCAATTTGCGGGAAGTCATAACTTTCCATGGCGTACCCATACGCCAAATGTCAGGAAGGGGTTAATGTAAGGATGTGTACACTTAATTGTGCAGCAACGCTTGTTGTCTCCATTCTATGTCAGTGTGGGAAGTAGATGTCCGGCCTTATGATTTTGTGATATGTGATAGACCCAGATTCCCAATCACCAAACCAAAGAATGCAAAATAAAGACACAAAACATTATAATTGGGTGTTAAATGGTCAAAACTTTTATTATATTATATGACCAAACCCAAAATGGCAAACCTCCGACTAACGAAGAGTCACCCTCCAGCACGCAGGAAAGGAAAAACCCCCTGTGGGGGAAACCTCTAGGGAAACCATGGCTGGAGGATTGCCCTTCCTCTGGGCTTAGAAGGTGCCAAAATAGAATTTGTAACAGAATTTGTAAGTTTTCTCAGATTTTCAAGGAAAGACAATACAATGAACGAACAACATAAAACACATAAATCGGCTGATCTGGTTGGCTAGGCGGGTGTCTCTCTTCCTGGGCACCCTTTAAAATGAATGGGTGATCCACGGATGAGACGGGTCCTCCAGATGCCTCCTTGTAGCATCTGTCTCCGCTCCGGCCAATAGAAGGGGATCTCCTGCTGGAAACCCCCCTCTATTACAGACAACCCGTATGAAGAGGATGGCATCACTGTGATGAAGAAGTGGTCTTGGGTGTAGCGTTTCCCTGCTAGAATCTCCAAATTACATCAAGTCGGCATTGGTGGAGAAGTCAAGCTCAAGGTCCTCAGTCCCATCCAATATGGCGCTGAATGTGGCAGTAAAACCTTCTAATATGGAATCTTCTTTATGTCATAAACATTTGTATTTATGACATCAGCGCATTCATCATCATTACTGCAGGAGTTTATTAACACTGCCGCCTCATTCATTGTGACGTCACCCACAGTGGTCTGAAGTGTTAACCCTTTACTGACTGGCAGTGTACTTACCACAGAGGCCATAAAGCTGAATAGAACATATCAGCGGCCATAAAGGAAAAGGGATATTGCAGGGAGCATCTCCACACAAGAACAATGCATGACAAAGGGTTGTCCAGGATAAGATAACTTGTCTGCTTTCTCCAAAAACCAGCACCACACCTGTCCATAGGTTGTGTGTGGTATTACAGCTCATTACCATTCACTTCAATGGAGAAAACCTGCAATACCAGATACAACCTGTGGATAGGTGTGGTGCTGTTTTTGAAAGAAAGCAGCCATATTTTTCTAACTCTGCACAGCCCCTGTTAGAAATAGTTAAAAAAAAGGGGGGGAGAAAATAAATTAAAAAAAGGTAAAAAGAGGAACTCTGAGGTAAAATAAATCAAACTAGACTGAAAGGAGTCTGCTGGAGGTGCCAGATAGAAAGACATATTTCTGCCATGGGGACCAGATTAGTTGAAATGTATCTTGAAGGGGGGGCTTCAGAGAGTGGGTTTTAACCCCTTATAGCCCTATGAAGTGCTGTTGCATTGAAAAACTATGCAGTTCATCTTCGAATGCAGCGTCACAAAAACAAATTATTTTGTAAAAAATAAAACTATATAAATTTGGTATCACCATAATCGTAACGACCCGCAGAATCAAGTTATCATGCAATTCATGCCACCCGATGAACATTGTAAAATCAAAACAGAAATGGTGGAATTACAGGTTTTTTTTTCAATTCACCCCACAACATGTATGCTTTTTTACATTTTTTAAAATACATTATATATTACATTAGGCCGCAGGGTAAATTCCACATAAACAGCGCCATTTATGGGTTAACTGTTTAAATGATACCAGTTCAAGTGACTTTTATCGAAAAACACCATAAGAATTTTTTTCACAATTAACCTTCTAATTGGGCCTAGAATGTGTGATACTGTCTGCTAAGCCGTTGTATCTAAGTAGACCTAAGTAGACAAAAGTCGATGGTCCAGCGCAGTCAGGTTTAAAACAGAACGTAGTTCCAATTTTATTTGAATGGTTAAAACAAGATCATTCCCGAATGCAAGGGTGAAAATGTAGGTAAGGTGCCTACGCGTTTCAGACGTATACCACGTTCTTCCTCATGGCTTTAATGCTAACAACTAAATGTCAGAACGAGGTCTATATCTGGTTGCCAACAGGTGAAAATTAGTGATGTCACACAGAAAAGTGGTGCTGTCCAGCATAGTAGTGCTGAACTAGGGAGACGCCTATAAAGCATCAGTATTCTATGAATAAAAGCTATCCAGCACGGTGGAGCTGTCCAGCAGAAGCGGTGCTGAAACAGAGAGCCGGTGATAGAACATCACTGCTCCACTAGTAAGTTATGTAAGTTATGTGCTTATAGCGTTGATTGATGAATATTTATAAATAATAAAATGAGGGATAACAATGACCCAAATCTATCCTAGAGTAGTGGATAGAATATTAATGCTAATTTCTGTTTATTAGGCTGTCGGATATAAACCTCTGAAATACTCACATCGAAAAATTAAAACATGAATAGACGCTAAAAAATACATCATTTAACCCCTTAGTGACCACTAATACGCCTTTTTACGTCGGTCACTAATGGACTTTAGGCTAGGCTGATGCCTTTTCACGTCAGCCTAGTCTAAGTCCTGCACGGGTCTCCTGTGCAGGCAGGAGCCGGGGCTCTGCTGTCTGATGAAGTTTACTTCGATCGCGGCCGTTTAACCCGTTAAATGCCGCCTTCAATAGCGACCGCGGCATTTAACTTTGTTTACAGAGGGAGTGCGCTCCCTTTGTCACCCATCGGCGGCCCGCGAATGAAATCGCGGGTCTCCGATGGGGTGTCATGGCAGCCGGGGGCTTGATAAAAGCCCCCAGGTCTGCCCTGGACATATTCCTGTTAGGACGCGCCGGAGGCACGTCCTAACAGATTGCCTGTCAGATTTACACTGACAGGCAATAATGCTCTGGTATACGAAGTAAAGAAAAACGCAAAAAACCATGGCGAAATTGCAATTTTTTTCCATTGCCCCCCCAAAAAGTCATAATAAAAATGAATCAATAAGTCCCATGCACCCCAAAACAGTACCATTCAAAACTACGTCTCGTCCCGCAGAAAACAATCAACCAAAAAATCACTACATTGATGGAAAAATAAAAAAATTACGGCTCTTGGAAAGCGACGATGCAAAAGCAAATAATTTTAGTTCAAAAGTGTTTTTATTGTGCAAAAGTCGTAAAACATAAAAAAACTCTACATATGTGGTATCGCCGTAATCGTACCGACCCATAGAATAAAAGTAACATGTTATTTACGTCACACAGTGAACGGCGTCAATTTAAAAACGCATAGAACAATGGCGGAATTTCAGTTTTTTTTTATAATCCCCCCCAAAAAGGTTAATAAAAGTTAATATAAAAATAATAAGTATGTACCCAAAAATGGTGCTATTAAAAAGCACAACTAATCCCGCAAAAAACAAGTCCTCATACAGCTATGTAGACGAAAAAATAAAAAAGTTATAGCTCTTTGAATGCGACTATAGAAAAACAAATAAAATAGCTTGGTCATTAAGGCCTAAAATGGGCTGGTCACTAAGGGGTTAAACAGTTTAAAACAATACATGAACTGGAAAGAAGGGGAATTATGTATTGGTCTTCAAGGATAATTAGTATTGGAAAATTTGTTTTCCTTTGTATACTAGACCGTCAAACGGGAAATCTGATGGGGGAAGGACCCGTTAATATGGATAATTAGGTGTCATCTGTAAAAGCCATGAACATTAACAGGTATTATTGATTATTAGGCCATATTAGATTCTACCGATCATTTCATAGATTCTTTTACTATTAGTGGAACATTAATTCTTTTTTTAAGTTCAAACCTTTAGGAAACCTGGTTTTTAGTGTAAATATCCAGTATGCTTCACGTGATAAGATTTTATGTTTGATGTTCCCCCCTCTGGTTGGAGTTTTGACTTTTTTTCTGGTATATCATCTCAGACTTGTAATTGATCTATTATGGAAGGTTATGAAATGTTTTACAACATTGGAGATATTGGTGAGGTTAGGATTTCTTATATAGCCCAAATGTTCTAGTATCCTAGTTTTACATTTGCGGCTGGTGCAACCTACATACATTAGGTTGCATTACAAACACTCCACAATATATATCACTGCCTCACTGTTGCAATTAATGTAAGTTTGAATTGAAAAATTTGTATTGTTATCTGAATCTCTGAAGTTCTTAGTAGGCTTAGCATATGAACAGATTTTACATGGATGCGAGCCGCATTTAAAGAAACCCGTATATTGAAGCCATGTCAGTTTGGGAATGTTTGAGGAAAATATAGAAGGAGACAATAGATCACCTAAGGAAGGAGCTTTTCTGGATACAACACTGCAACCATCTTTCAAAATATCTGACAGAGCCTCGTCTTCCATTAGAATGGCTACATTTTTATGGACGATTTTCTTTATTTCATTAAACTGACTACTGTGTTGTAACACCAAAGTAGGTACGTTTAGACCAGTATCTTTATTATTAGGTTTTGCCTCTAGAAGTAGATCTCGGGGCTTTGTTTCTACAATGGAGGTTGCTCTTTTGAGGGTCCATTCTGCATACCCTCTTTTGCGTAGTCTCCTACAAATTTGCTGTTGTTCCACCCGGTAATTGGGGTCGTTACTACAATTTCTTTTTGCTCTGTACATTTCTCCCACTGGGATTGATGAGATGGTTTGTCTGGGGTGATCGCTTGTTGCATGCAAGATAGTGTTCCCTGAAATCAGCTTACGGTATGTTTTAGTGTTGATTATTTCCCCTGCATGACCTGTGAGTTCTAGGTCCAGAAACTGGATAGTATCTTTTTGTGAAGAATAGGTAAATTTCAAGTTGAGTTGGTTATTAAGATAATTGATGAAATTTGGGATATCTGACATATTGCCTTCCCATATAAATAGCAGGTCGTCTATATACCTTGCATACCAGTTAATAGATCTGCCAAAAGGATTATCACTAGAAAAAATGAAAAGTTCCTCCCACAAGGCCATTACAAGATTAGCCAGAGAAGGGGAGAATTTAGCTCCCATTGATACTCACTTAAGTTGTAGGTAAAACAACCCATCGAACTGGAAGAAATTTTGTGTCATCAGGAAGACAAGGACCTCAAGTATATATGATTGTAGCTCATAGCTGTAAGTGCTGTGTTTAAAAAGATGATATTCTAGTGCCCTATGGGCTATTTCGTGTGGAATGCTGGTATAAAGTGAGGTCACATCACAGCTCAGCCATGCAAATTTATTTTCCCATCTTTTTTTGTGAAATGAGCATAAAACATCTCTGGTGTCACGTAAATGGCCCAGGGTTCTTAATGCAAGGGGTTGTAACAAGGAGTCTAGCCATTCAGATAGTTTTTCTGTGAATGATCCTATCCCTGACACTATGGGGCGCATAGGTGGGGGGGTTTATGCCTTTATGTGTCTTGGTCAATGCGTGCATGATTGGAATTGAGGGACATTGGACCATAATATATTCTGCTTGCTTACTTGTTAATACGCCACTACCTAAACCATCGTTTATCAGTTTGTTGAGCTTTTTTTGGAACATAGTTGTTGGATTGCACGTTAGTTTTTTATATGTGTCTGTATCTGCTATGAGTTTCAAAATTTGGGTCTTATACATTTCCCTATCTAACACAGTGATACTGCCCCATTTTCCCGACATCTTAATAATGATATCCTTATTATTTTTTAACGATTTTATTTGCCATATTCAGCTCTTTAGAGATATTACAATTCTTATTACAACACTACGAATTTTTGGATAGTTGCTGGAGATCCTTTTCAATTGCCCATTGAAATCTGTCCATAGAGTCTGTCCTGGATGCCAGAGGATGGAAGCTTGGATTTTTTGTGACAAAGTCCGGGGAAAAATGAATATTTCTTGTAGGAAGTTCTGGGTTCAGACTCTCTAAGCATTGGATTGCCCTATGTTCCTCAAACGATAGTAATCTATGGTCGTGGATATTTGTATTGGGTTCTTTGAGATTATAATCTTCGGAGTCTGTTGTCATTTGGGAGCGTGTTGTAGAAATGCCTCTTTACTGTTAAATTCCTTACAAATCGATTAATGTCCAGAAGTGTGTTGAAAGTATTGAACGTACGATTAGGGGCAAAATTGAGGCCCAACGAAAGAACCTTGACTTGTGTGGAGTTAGTTCGGATGAGGAAAGGTTGATCACATTAATGCTGGGTGTGGGTTCCTGCGGTTCCGTAGGCGACGGTTTTGTTCCTGGTCTGTTTGGGTGATGTTTCCTACCGCCCCTCCTTTCCCATTTTTTTACTTCCTTGACTTGCTGACTGATTGGTATCCTTGGGAATATAGGATCCTAGAGTTATCACTATCTGAGGCTTCATTTATTCCTTCGATTGAATCAGGTTCAGAGGAGCTAAAACTGACTCTGTTCAGACTGCTGCCGGATCTTCTCTCTTGTCTGCGATTTTTTAAGATGGGTCTGATTTTGTTGTGTACTTTGTCTCTTTTATTCCAATCATACACCTCCTTGTTTGCATAGTCCCTGAGGTCTCGTTGGAATTTATTTTTCTCAGTTTCAGCTATGGATTTATTTAATTTTTACAAGTGTAGAGAAGTACGTTGTTCCAGTATAGTAAAGTCGGGTGAGCTGGAGGAAGCATTAATTTGTTCTTTTAGAGCGGAAATGTCAGTTTCCAATTTCTGTCAATTTGGCCTCCTCTTGTCTGGTAATTAGTTCCATTAGTTTTATAGAACATTCTGTTAATATAAAATTCCAGTGTGTGCTGAATTCTTCAGAGTAGGTAAAAGTAGAACTTTTTCTTAAACGTAGACCCCTTGGGATCATTTGTTTTGTAATATAATTACGTAAAGTCGTCAGGTCCCACCATATCTTAGCCTCCTGTACTGATAGTTTCTCTAGATCATGGAACATTTCCTGTAATGCACGATCACCTCCTTCTGGAGTATCATAATTGCCAAACACTTGGGCGGCCATTTCCACTCTGGAACATCGTGTATCTTGAGACATGGTTATTACTTGTTGTATATATATATACAGTGAAGGAAATAAGTATTTGATCCCTTGCTGATTTTGTAAGTTTGCCCACTGTCAAAGACATGAACAGTCTAGAATTTTTAGGCTAGGTTAATTTTATCAGTGAGAGATAGATTATATTTAAAAAAAAAAACAGAAAATCACATTGTCAAAATTATATATATTTATTTGCATTGTGCACAGAGAAATAAGTATTTGATCCCCTACCAACCATTAAGAGTTCAGCCTTCTCCAGACCAGTTACATGCTCCAAATCAACTTGGTGCCTGCATTAAGACAGCTGTCTTAAATGGTCACCTGTATAAAAGACTACTGTCCACAGACTCAATTAAACAGTCTGACTCTAACCTCTACAACATGGGCAAGACCAAAGAGCTTTCTAAGGATGTCAGGGACAAGATCATAGACCTGCACAAGGCTGGAATGGGCTACAAAACCATAAATAAGACGCTGGGTGAGAAGGAGACAACTGTTGGTGCAATAATAAGAAAATGGAAGACATTCAAAATGACTTTCAATCGACATCGATCTGGGGCAACATGCAAAATCTCACCTCGTGGGGTATCCTTGATCCTGAGGAAGGTGAGAGCTCAGCCGAAAACTACACCGGGGGAACTTGTTAATGATCTCAAGGCAGCTGGGACCACAGTCACCAAGAAAACCATTGGTAACACATTACGCCGTAATGGATTAAAATCCTGCAGTGCCCGCAAGGTCCCCCTGCTCAAGAAGGCACATGTACAGGCCCGTCTGAAGTTTGCAAATGAACATCTGGATGATTCTGAGAGTGATTGGGAGAAGGTGCTGTGGTCAGATGAGACTAAAATTGAGCTCTTTGGCATTAACTCAACTCGCCGTGTTTGGAGGAAGAGAAATGCTGCCTATGACCCAAAGAACACCGTCCCCACTGTCAAGCATGGAGGTGGAAACATTATGTTTTGGGGATGTTTCTCTGCTTAGGGCACAGGACTACTTCACCGCATCAATGGGAGAATGGATGGAGCCATGTACCGTCAAATCCTGAGTGACAACCTCCTTCCCTCCACCAGGACATTAAAAATGGCTCGTGGCTGGGTCTTCCAGCACGACAATGACCCGAAACATACAGCCAAGGCAACAAAGGAATGGCTCAAAAAGAAGCACATTAAGGTCATGGATTGGCCTAGCCAGTCTCCAGACTTTAATCCCATCAAAAACTTATGGAGGGAGCTGAAGATCCGAGTTGCCAAGCGACAGCCTCGAAATCTTAATGATTTACAGATGATCTGCAAAGAGGAGTCGGCCAAAATTCCATCTAACATGTGTGCAAACCTCATCATCAACTACAAAAAACGTCTGACTGCTTTGCTTGCCAACAAGGGTTTTGCCACCAAGTATTAAGTCTTGTTTGCCAAATGGATCAAATACTTATTTCTCTGTGCACAATGCAAATAAATATATATAATTTTGACAATGAGATTTTCTGTTTTTTTTTATATAATCTATCTCTCACTGGTAAAATTAACCTAGCCTAAAAATTCTAGACTGTTCATGTCTTTGACAGTGGGCAAACTTACAAAATCAGCAAGGGATCAAATACTTATTTCCTTCACTGTATATATATATATAACCGAAATTCCAGTTAAGTTTTAAAAATTTGTATTTTAAAGCCAGAAGGAAAAATATATATATAAAGAAAAATTGTTGTACTTTAATAACTCTGTGAGTATATTAGTATGTTATAGAACTCTTTAACATTCGGGATATGGTCAAAATACAATTGTGCTTTTGTATTGTGAACCCTATATAACGGGCAGTAGGTGTGCACGGATGGATGCAGCCGTATAGCTATACAAACAAACAGTGGGAGGGATCCTCCAGCTCACCTTGATGCAAGTTTTAGACAGAAGAAAAATGGGCAAAAGTAGATGGTCCAGCGCAGTCAAGTTTAAAACAGAACGTAGTTCCAATTTTATTTGGATGGTTAAAACAAGATCATTCCCGAATGCAAGGGTGAAAATGTAGGTAAAGTGCCTACGCGTTTCAGATGTATACCACGTTCTTCCTCATGGCTTTAATGCTAACAACTATTTGTCAGAACGAGGTTTATATCCGTTGCCAACAGGTGAAAATTAGTGCTGTCACAGCAAGGTGGTGCTGTCCAGCAGAGTAGTGTTGAACTAAGGAGACGCCTATAGAACATCGGCAGTCTATAAATAAAAGCTATCCAGCACAGTGGAGCTGTCCATCAAAAGTGGTGCTGAAACAGAGAGCCGGTGATAGAACATCACTGCTCTAATAGTAAGTTGTGTACTTACAGCATTGTTTGATAGATAGTTATCAATGATAGGATGAGGGATAACAATGATCCAATTTTATCCATGAGTAGTGGATAGAGTATTAATGCTTATTTTTGTTTATTAGGCTGTCGGATATGAACCTCTGCAATACTCACATCGAGATATTAAAACATAAATAGACGCTAAAAAATACATCATTTAAACAGTTTAAGACAATACATGAACTGGAAAAAAGGGAATTATATACTGGTTTTTAAAGGTAATTGGTGTTGAAAAAAATCTTTGTATACTAAACCGCCATTTGATTAACAAGGAATGTGATGGGGGAGGGACCCCTTGGTACGGACAGTTAGGTGTCATCTGTAAAAGCCGTGAGCATTGACAGGTATTATTAATTATTAGACCATATTAAATTCTGCCGATAATTTCATAGATTCTTTCACTAATAATGGAACATTAATTATTTTTTTATCACAACTTTTTTTATTTTCACAATCCTGACCCTTATGTAGCGTCTCTGTGATATTTACAGCAAGGCAAGCGTAATCTCGTTTTAAATGACAGGTTACATCGTACAGGTCTTTACCACTTTGGAATTTTTCTCAGACCCTCTCTCTTTCTCCACCATTACATGATCCACTGAAACCAAATATCACAAATTCTCGTCTGTGGATCTTGTCCCCTATATTGGTGGACAGGTAAATTCCCAGAGGAGCCACACCACAGAATAATAAGCCACAAAAGGTTAATCTGTACAAACCATCTAGTCAGGCGGGGTATTAACGTACTGGCTTTACTGGCAGAGCTTATACTCCACCCTTTGCCACCCAAACAAGCCCAAGTTGTCCTTTAAAACAGAGAACAAATCCTCATCCGTCAACACATTTGTGCTTGACTACGCAGCCAAACATGAAGGTGACTCACCACTCACAGGAATCCTGGCATCACCCAAGGGTGCCTCCAAGATTGTTCCAGCAGCTGGACGACCAGTCTCTTGACCGTGATCAGCTGCAGATCCCAATGATGCAATAGGAGGCAGTCTTCGTCCGTATCCTATGACAACGGTCTCTCCCACCAGCAGCAAGGAGGGGGCAATAAACTCCTTTTGGAGTCTACACCTGTCTCACCACTGATGCTACCGACTGCCCTCCATAGTCTGCCTGTACATTATAATCACAGGACTGCTCCTCCCACCACACCTCGAGCCATCCATGCCCCTACTGCTTCCTCAGGGACAGAGCAGAACCCTGCCTCATGGACCTGTTAGATGAGGTTGCAATGTAAGGACTGACTCCTCCTTCCTCTACACCAGCGCTGTCCCACATCCCCGGACCACTTTACTGCAAGCCGGGAACTTCCGGCCATGCCACATGCAGGGAAGGGGGGGGGGTGGAGGAACTATTTTTAGAGCATAACACTTCCCTCTAAAAAGCATGGGACAACAATAACAGTCCATAAGCTTTTGGAAAGGGCTCTTCAGCTCCTTTGCTTTGGGAAAATAGTTACTGCCAGACTCCAGCCATCCCTTAATAAGTGGATTTCCACGCCGTTGCATTCGCTCCACCACTGAGGACCCTGTGTGGTAACAATCCTGAATCTTTTTGGAGAACTGTTGCCTACTAGGCACAGGTAACCCTTTATAACGACTCAGAAAAAATAATTGTGTTAACCATTTAAGATTACATTGATAATAAACATTAATTTAAACTATATAAGCAATATACCCATAAGCTCCATAATTCCAGGCACCCAAGGGGCCTTACAATAGAATACACTTGTTATGCTACTTTTTACCATAAAATGGGGGTTTGCCATACAGCACAGGCAAGAGGGGGCATGTTATTTTGTTTCATTTTTGAGGGGTTAACCCGACGGAAACCTCAGACGGAATCCCTCAACGGAAGGGCAGCGGTGATGTGAACAGGTCCTTAGTGTCGTCTTTTTCTTTATTTTCTATTTGTACATTATACCTGAGATAAATAACTATGTCCCTAGTGTGTTATACATATTAGGCTGGGTTCACACTACCTATTTTCAGACGTAAACGAGGCGTATTATGCCTCGTTTTACGTCTGAAAATAGGGCTACAATACGTCGGCAAACATCTGCCTATTCATTTGAATGGGTTTGCCGACGTACTGTGCAGACGACCTGTTATTTACGCGTCGTCGTTTGACAGCTGTCAAACGACGACGCGTAAAAATACAGCCTTGTCAAAAGAAGTGCAGGACACTTCTTTGGACGTTTTTGGAGCTGTTTTCTCATAGACTCCAATGAAAACAGCTCCAAAAATGGACGTAAAAAACGCCGCGAAAACGGCGCGAAAAATGCCGCGAAAAATGCGAGTTGGTCAAAAAACGTCTGAAAAGCAGGGTCTGTTTTCCCTTGAAAACAGCTCTGGATTTTCAGACGTTTTTGGTCACTACGTGTGCACATACCCTTAGTGTCTATAACATGTATCAGGAACATATTATCACACCTTTGATTCTTTACAGATGACTGATCCCAGTGAGAAGAAGGAACGTGACATATAATCCTGTCAGCAGCAAGAAAGGAATCACAAGACAGGTAATTAATATTTATATTAATTACTGATAACACTCAGGCTAGATATGAGTTCTAGACCCGCAGAGGTGTGATAGTATCTTCCTGATACATCAGAATATATGTGTTTTTAACCGCTTCCCGACCGCCCACTGTATATTCACGTTGGCATTTGCTGGGCTCTGTGCAGTGCCGACGTGAATTCACGGTGGGTGTTAAAAGCGCGATCCGGGTGTCTCAGAGTAGCGCTGACACCCGGATCGCGCTGTTAACCCCTGCCTCTGGTCCTGGAGTCATGACCGGGACCTAATTGGTTCAGGTCCCAGTCATGTGATCGCAGGGAAAGCTTGTTGTAGCAACGAACTGGAAAGTTTGTTACTACAACAAACTGGAAAGTTTGTTGCTACAACAAACTTTCCCGGGGACCGATTGCGGGTGCTTCAGTCGGTTATAAGGCAGAACCGGAGGCCATACAACGGCCCCTGGGTCTGCCATGCACAGCAGCCTATGAGAACCAGCCGGAGGCCGGTCCTCCTAAGCTTCCTGTCAGTGTGACTCTCAGCGTCACACTGACAGTTTATAATACGTTACACTACCTAGGTGGTGTAATGTATTATAGCAGCGATCAGTGCTGCAGGTCTTCAAGTAAAAAGTAAAAGTAATAAAAATGTTTTATAAAAGTGTAAAAACAAGTTATAAAAGTTACAAAAACAAAAAATGCTTTTTTTCCCTATAATAAGTCTTTTATTATAGGGAAAAAATTAAAATTTTAAAAAAAGTACACATATTTGCTATCACCGCGTTCATAACGACCAAAACTATAAAACGATAATATTATTTTTCCAGATCGGTGAACAGCGCAAAAAAAATAATTAAAAAACTATGTCAGAATCGCAATTTTTTTTGGTCATCAACCCTCCAAAAATATAGAATAAAAAGTGATCAAAAAGTCGCATGTACCCTAAAATAGTACCAATAAAAACGACAACCCGTCCCGCAAAAAACAAGCCCTTACACAGCTTTTTTGACTGAAACATAAAAAAGTTATGCCTCTCAGAATATGGTGACACAAAAAATAAATAATTTAATCGAAGAGTAATTTTATTGCGCAAATGCCACAAAACATAAAAAAACTATATACATCTAGTATCGCCGTAATCGTATCGACCC
Organism: Rhinoderma darwinii; assembly: GCF_050947455.1. Lineage (NCBI taxonomy): Eukaryota > Metazoa > Chordata > Amphibia > Anura > Rhinodermatidae > Rhinoderma > Rhinoderma darwinii. Next base: position 2,286,817 of record NW_027464450.1, read on the forward strand.
GCAGAATAAAGTAAAATTTCATTTATAGCGCACGGTGAAAAGTGTAAAAAAAAAGACAAAAAACATTGTCAGAATTGTTTTTTTGTCACTTTGCTTGCCAAAAAAAATCTAATTTAAAGTGATAAAAAAATCACATGTACCCTAAAATGGTACCAATGAAAACTACAGATTGTCCCGCAACAAATAAGTCCTCGCACGGCTCCGGTGAAGAAAAAATAAAAAAAAGTTCTGGCTCTCAGAATATAGCGACAGAAATTATGCAGTGTCCAAAAGCTGATAAGATCAGGCGCCATTTATCAATGCGACATTGGCCACATATCTGCGGATTATTATTTATTTACCAAATTATTATACCCTCTTATTATGTCCTGATGTACTCTGCCCAATTCACACATACCCCCACATCATAAACTGAAATAAAAGCAAAACCCCAAACAGAACAGTTACCAAGCAAACTCTGTGCTCCAAAAGCCAAATGGCGCTCCCTCCCTTCTAAGCCCCACAGCGTGCCCAAACACCAGCTTACGTCCACATATATGATATTTTATATCTGGGAGAACCTGCTCAACATTGTATGAGGTACTTGTCTTTAGTGGCACAAACTGGGCACAACATATTGTGCGTTAAAATGGCATATCAGTGGAAAATTTAAATTTTCACTTTGCACCATCCGCTGCGCATTAACGCCTTCGCGCACCACGACTTAATAGCATGTCGTGGTGCGGGGGGTTATATATGGAGCGGGCTCATGCGCTGCGCCCGCGCCATATTCTGCAGGTGTCCACTGTGTATTACAGCTGACACCCGGGACTAATGGACAGGAACAGCGATCGCGCTGTTACAGGAGATTGTAAAAATGATATTATACTGCAATACATTAGTACTGCAGTGTATTGTACCAGCGACCTAATGATCGCTCGTTCCAGTCCCCTAAAGGGACTTTTGGGAGGTTTCCACTGTTTTGGTACCTCAGAGGCTTTGCAAATGCGACATGACACCCGAAAACCATTCTAGCTAAATTTGAGCTCCAAAAGTCAAATATTGTTCCTTCCCTTCTGAGTCTTGCCGTGGGTCCAAACAGCAATTTATTACCATATATGGCATATTGCTGTAATCAGGACAAATTGCTTTACAAATTTTGGGGTGATTTTTCTCCTTTATTCATTGTAAAAATTAAAAATGTCTATGTTTTTTCAGAAAAAAGTAGATTTTCATTTTCACGGCCTAATTCCACTAAATTCAGCAAAAAAACTGCGGGGTCAAAATGCTAACTATACCCCTAGAAACATTCCTTGAGGGGTGTAGTCTACAAAATGGGGTCACTTTTGGGGGGTTTACACCGTTTTGCTCCCTCAAACGCGACATGGCACTGAAAACCAATCCAGCAAAATCTGCGCTTCAAAATCCAAATGGCGCTCCCTCCCTTCTGAGCTCTGCCGTGGGTCCAAACAGCAGTTTAGTACCACATATGGGGTATTGCTGTAATCGGGAGAAGTAGCTTTACAAGTTTTGGAGTGCTTTTTATTCTTTATTCCTTGCAAATATCTTTTTTTTTTATATTTTTTCAGAAAAAAAGCAGATTTTCACTTTCACAGGCAAACTCCAATAAACATAGCAGAAGACATGTGTCAAGATGCTAACTATACCCCTAGATAAATTCCTTGAGGGGTGCAGTTTCCAAAACCGTGTCACTTTTGGGGGATTTCCACTGTTTTGGCACTACAAGACCTCTTCAAACCTGACATGGTGCCTAAAATATATTCTAAAAAAAGGAGGCCCCAAAATCCACTAGGTGCTCCTTTGCTTCTGAGGCCGGTATTTCAGTCCCTTTTCACACTAGGGCCACATGTGGGATATTTCTAAAAACTGCAGAATCTGGGCAATAAATATTGTGTTGCGTTTCTCTGGTAAAACCTTCTGTGTTACAGAAAAAAATGTATTACAAATAATTTGCAGCAAAAAAAAAACAATTTGTCAATTTCCCCTCTACATTGCTTTAATTCCTGTGAAATGCCTAAAGGGTTAAGAAACTTTCTGAATGCTGTTTTCAATACTTTGAGGGGTGTAGTTTTTAATATGGGTTATGGGGTCTATCTAGTACATAAGGCCCTCAAAGCCGTTTTAGAACGGAACTGGTCCCTGTAAAAATCGCCTTTTGAAATTTTGTTGAAAATGTGAGAAATTGCTGGTAAAGTACTAAGCCTTGTAACGTCCTAGAAAAATAAAATAATGTTCAAAAAACTATGCAAGTATAAAGTAGACATATGGAATATGTGAAATAGTAACTATTTTGTGTGGTATTACTATCTGTTTTACAAGCAGATACATTTAAAATTAGAAAAATCATAATTTTTGCAAATTTTCTCTAAATTTTGATGTTTTTCACAAATAAGCAATGAATTTATTGACCAAATTTTCCACTAATATAAAGTACAATATATCACAAGAAAACAATCTCAGAATCACTTGGATAGGCAAAAGCATTCCGGAGTTATTACCACATAAAGTAACACATGTCAGATTTGAAAAAATGGGGCTGGTCCTGAAGGCCAAAATGAGCTCGGTCTTGAAAGGGTTGTAGACACTGAAGCGCCTAGGGAGAGTGTCAGGGACTGCAAGGGGTTAAGAAAGGATGGAACGGTTTAAAATAATGCCCAGGATCAGGATTGGTCAACAAGGGGTAAGAGGGGCGTGGTTAAGAAGATATAAGGCAGAGGTTTGGAGCAGGAAGCCCTCTTACCTTCAAGCTGCAGTGGAAGAAACACCTTTGCTGCTGCTGTGGAGATTCAGAGCGTGGTCGTTAAGAAGATGGCAGAAGAACTGTTGCGGAAGGTGGCACAGCGGGTAGCGGCAGAGGGGCCTGCCTGGCTGGAATACCTGTTGGAGGAAGGAGAGAGGCGAGGAGCTGAGCGGGGCATGGAACAGTCGGGAGCGGCTACCCGAGGTAGGCCGCAGCGCGTTACACGCCCTCCGGTTAGACTAAGCCCTAGCCCTGTTGCTATGAGGGGTGCTGTGACTGCTGCACAGTCATGCGGTGGTCCCAGCAGGTCCCCTAGGCCTATGTCGACGGGTGCTTCGTCGGTCGACATAGTGCCCCCCTCCCCCCCGTCCACTCGTCGCGCTGGCGTCCTTCCCCATGGCGGTAAGAGGGCGGCTGTTAAACCGGCACGGGCACGGTACAACCCGCCTCGAGCTGCTGATGCGGGCGCGGAGGCAGCGGCCGACTATCGTGACAGTGGGGTGAATATGGCGGACTCAGGCGACTGGTCCGACATGGTCGCTTACCATGCGGCATGTTCACAGGAGCTGGGACTTGCTTCTGGGGCCTGTGTGCAGCCGGGGTCGGCGCCATCTTTCCCCGTGCTGTTCTCTACGCAGCCAGAATTGGCGGCGGGGGGAACAGGGGCGGGACGTCCTGGCAGGCGCAGTGCAGCCAGGACACAAGATGGCGGCGCACGAAAAAAGAAGATGGCGGCGGGTGCGGGGAGGCGGACGGTGAGCAAGCAGCCCAGCCAGGGGGCGGGGGCTTCTGCGGTGCCTGTCGCTTCTCCACCCCGGTCCCCCCCGGGCCCCTGTCAGCACGGGTCAGGGGCAGGGGGGGAGTGTGCTAGGAAAGATAGGAGTGAGGGTGTTTTGGATGCTATTTGCCCTTCTCCTGCCTTGTCATCTTTCTCTCCTGCAGGTCCAAGAAGGGAGCGTTCCAGGCGAGGGAGGAAACGCCGGGCTGGTGGACATCGCCGGCACGGCCATCATGGACGTCGCAGGTCAGGTGACGGGAAGAGGCGTGGTCGACGGTATTCCTCGTCTTCCAGCGATGGTTTCTCCTCCTCGTCTGCGACGACGTCCGCATCATCCGGATCATGGAGGAGGTCGTCGAGGAGATCCTCACGGCCGCAGAGACGCAGTCGACGCCGGGAGGTGCAGCGCTTGTCGGTGGATCAGGAGCAGCTGTCCCAGGTTGTACCTCCCGCCGGGCCGGTGGAGGAGGTGCAGGCCGTGGTTCCAGTGCCGCGGCAAGTGGCTGAAGGACCCTCTGGAGTCGGTGGGACCTCTGGGAGCGGTGAGTCGGCCTGCGGTGACGCATGGCTTAATAAACCTAATGCTGCGGGTGCGGATTTGATTTCTGTTTTAAAAGCCGTGGTGGCTGGGTTGAAAGTGAATGAGGGAACGTCGTGTCCCTCTGTGCCACCAGAGGGAGCTATGCCCCCGTCTGAGAAAGAGAATGCTTTAGCTAGTTTGACGTTTAGAGATTCATTGTTTTGTGGAGTCGCTCCTCTCGGGACTCATTTGTCAGCTGAGGTCAAGGACAAGATTTGGAGGAATGAATTTGTGGATATTTGGTCCTTGGTCTCGGTGGAGCAGGTGACTGTCGACAAGGAGCGGGGCTTTGAGAGAGGTTCGGATAGGAAAGCAAAAGTAGCGAAAACATTTGGCAACTGGGTACAGTGTTACGCTACACTGGCTCATGTTATTTGCCAACGCTATCCTGGGAAAGGGGCCGAGTTGTTTGTCTATTTTGACACAATTTTCAGCGCCCACAGGCTGCACGGTGGTGCGGCCTGGTGGCGATATGATGAAGAATTTCGGCGACGTTTGGCTTTGTCGCCTGATATTAGTTGGGCGACGAAGGCAACGGACGTGTGGTTGCAGCTTATTTTAGCGCAAGGGAGTAGGCAACAACGCCCCTTTCCCAGTGCGGCCGCAGCACCGGGCCCCGCCCCTGGAGTTGCGGCCGCTAGGCCCACAGGTGCCTGTTGGCTCTACAATGAGGGCCACTGTCGTTTCTTTGCCACGTGCAAATTTCGACATGAATGCTCCATCTGTGGGGGCGCTCATTCGTTGCTCCGGTGTTTCCGGAGAGGTAAGCAGCCGGTCAAGGCACCTCCTTCCGGCGCAGCGGAGAACGCCGGTGAACGTGCTCGAGATGGGCCCATGGTTAGAGCGGTACCACAGGAGGCGGGAAGCAGAGGTGCTCACTAACGGGTTTTCGTTTGGTTTTGAGATTCCTTTTGAATATTCTGCGACATTGTCATTGGCTGACAATTTGAAGTAGATCAATGAGAATGTGGGCATTGCGCGGCTAAAATTAGCAAAAGAAGTGGAATTAGGAAGAATGGCAGGTCCATTCAGCGAGCCGCCGTATACGAATCTGCGAGTTTCCCCCCTTGGTTTAGTTCCAAAGAAGGAACGAGGAAAGTTTAGGCTGATTCATCACCTTTCTTTTCCTCGCGGTGGTTCTGTTAATGACGGTATTTCTAGGGCGGAGGCGGCGGTTTCGTATACGTCTTTTGATGTTGCAGTAAGGTTGGTACAGGCGGCTGGACAAGGGGCGTTGTTAGCCAAATCTGATATTGAAGCGGCCTTTCGTTTGCTGCCGGTTCATCCGGAGTGTTTTCACCTGCTGGGTTGTTGTTTAGACAAAGGGTTTTACGTGGATATGTGCCTTCCTATGGGTTGTTCAATATCATGCAGTTACTTTGAGATGTTTGCGTCATTTTTAGAGTGGGTAGTTCGTTTGGAGTCTGGTTGTGACTCGGTCATTCATTATCTGGATGATTTTCTTTTTGTGGGCCCGGGGGGCTCTGGGTTGTGCAGCACGTTGCTGAGAGTGTTTCGACAGGTGATGTCGCGTTTCGGGGTACCTATTTCCGAGGATAAGACGGAAGGTCCTGTAACGGTTTTGTCATTTTTGGGTATCGAAATAGATAGCGAGCGGATGATTTTTCGGTTGCCGGATGATAAATTGGCAAGGCTAGTGACGCAGGTTGACCAGGTCATGGGGTCGAAAAAAGTGACGTTAAAACAGTTACAGTCGTTAATGGGATTGCTGGTGTTTGCTTGTCGTATAATTCCAATGGGTCGTGTTTTTTCTAGGCGTTTGTCTTTAGCCACTAGAGGTATCTCGAAGCCAAATCATTTTATCAGGGTAACCTCTTGTATGAGGAAGGATTTGTTTGTCTGGCATTCTTTTTTGAGTTCGTTTAACGGGAGGTCGGTGTGTCAGGACGCTGAGTTGTCTAATGTAGACTTGGAATTATTTACGGATGCAGCCGGAAGTGATGGTTTTGGAGCAATTTTGGGCCGAAGTTGGTGTAGATCCCCTTGGCCCTTGCATTGGAGTGATTTGGGAGTCTTACGTAATTTAACGCTATTGGAATTGTTTCCTATTATAGTTGCAATAGAGTTATGGGGTAGCGTGATGGTGAATAAGAGGATTGTATTTTGGACAGACAACATGGCGGTGGTGCATGCGGTGAACGGGTTGTCGTCTAGTTCGTTGCCGGTATTAGCTTTATTAAGACGGTTGGTTTTGAAGTGTTTGCGTTTGAATGTGTGGTTTCGTGCAAAACATGTTCCGGGTGTCAGTAATGTGATGGCTGATGCTTTGTCTCGTTCACAGATGTCCCGGTTTCGGGAATTGCACCCGGCAGCTTTGGCAGAAGGGGTGTCCCCCCCCCCTTCACTTATGGGCCCTGGTCGAGGACAACTTATGAGACTGTTGAGGGGTTCGGTGGTACCGGCGACTTGGAAGAGTCATTGCAGAGCGTGGGATCGGTGGTTGGAGATTGCGGGGAATGACTTCCCATCACAGGAGGGGTGTCACCTGGACGTTACGATAGCAAGTTTGGTACAAATACGTCAGGAAGGGGGTAGTGCGGCCACGGCGAGCAAGTTTTTAGCAGGAGTGGCCTTTATGTTAAAATTGTGGGGATGCAGAGATGTTACAAAAGAATTTGTAGTTCGGCAGTCTTTAAAAGGGTGGAAAAAAGAGGCGTGTTCAAGGGACACGAGGCGGCCAGTATCTTTTTCACTTTTGGGTCGGCTTCTAGCCGTTTTATGTTTTGTGTGTCGGGATGAATATGAAGTGTCCTTGTTCGGCGCGGCGTTTTCGTTGGCTTTCTTTGCCGCTTTGCGAGTTAGTGAGCTGGTTCCGCACAGAGTAAGTGCGAGCGGTGGTCTTCTCGGATCGGATGTAGTAACGTTGGGAGATTCTCTCAGGGTCTGTGTGCGGAGGTCAAAGACTGATGTGGTAGGAAAGGGGGCTTGGCTGTCGATTGGGGGGATTGGGGGGCAGTATTGCCCGGTAAAATGGGTCCAGGAATTCGTGTTGGTCCGAGTGCCCGGGACGCAATTCTTGATCCATCAGGATGGATCCGCGATGTCGCGTTTTCAATTTGAGGCGATTTTTAAGGCCGGCTTGAAGTATCTAGGTTTGCCGCCGGGCGAGTTTGGTACACATTCATTTAGGATAGGTGCGGCAACTGAGGCGGATGCCTTGGGCTTGGATTCAGCGGCTATCATGAGTCTGGGTAGATGGCGCTCTAATAGCTATAAGTCATATGTGCGACCTGATCTGGTTTTAAAGATGGTGTAAGCTGGAAGTTTTCATAAGAAAGGTCGCCCCCTCCCCTTCCCCCCCCCCCCCTGTTTTTCCTTCCTGTTATATGGAGTGTTATGTTAACCCTGCATGTAATTTTCATTTGACCGGAATGTAGCTTAATTTCTTTGTTAGGGTTGCGGCGCCCCCAAGTGTGGATCTTGGGGCATTCGTATGTGCATTGGGCAGCGGTTCGAGCGGGTCGAAGGCCATTAGGTCCGAATTTGGGCCTCGCACAGGCCGACGTCCATTGGAGAGGTGTCTGGGGATTACGGTGGGTGCAGTTACTGCCAGAAGTAGTGGCAGTTACAAGGCACACGTACGGACCTGTTGTCCTAATCATCCATGCGGGTGGAAATGATATCGGCCAAGTGAAAATGGCTGAGTTATTGTCAATTATACGAACTGATTTGGCGCGTTTTCGGGATCTGTTCGCCCGTTGCGTGATAGTTTGGTCCGAAATAGTGGCGCGCACGGTGTGGCGAGGAGCGAGGAATATGGCAGCTTTGGAGAGAGTGCGCAGGTTAATTAATGTGCGGGTGTCGCGGTTCATTCGCTCTATAGGGGGGATCGGGTTGCGACACCAATCCCTGGAGGGTGATAATGCAGATCTGCTGGCACCGGATGGAGTGCATCTGAATGATATCGGGCTCGATATCTTTTTATTGGATCTCTTGGATGGTGCCGAGAGAGGGCTGGCGTTGCTTGGTGGGGGTGGTCGGGGGACTGAGTAGGTTTCTCAGTTCCCCCTTCTTGGCGGAAAGTACGGCAGATGAAGACGGAGGTAGCACCCTACATGCCTGATGGAGACAGGGAGCATCGGCATTTCAGGAGGAGAGGAAATAAATAAATATATATATATGTCTTCATGCCGATGGTTGTAAATAATAATAAAGCTGTGGCCACTTCCACATTTGCATAAAGAAGGTGTTGGTGTGTTAATTCAAAGAAGGATGGTTAAGGTCCTGGGCAGGTAAAGTGGATAATGGGTCCTTGCAGTCTTGTAGACACTGAAGCGCCTAGGGAGAGTGTCAGGGACTGCAAGGGGTTAAGAAAGGATGGAACGGTTTAAAATAATGCCCAGGATCAGGATTGGTCAACAAGGGGTAAGAGGGGCGTGGTTAAGAAGATATAAGGCAGAGGTTTGGAGCAGGAAGCCCTCTTACCTTCAAGCTGCAGTGGAAGAAACACCCGCCCTCCCTCCCCTGGTGGTTTTGGTTTTGTTTTTTTTTTTGTTTTTTTTATTTTTCTACGGTTATATTCTTGTTCTGGCGTTTTTCTGGTTTTTTCGTAGATGTCACAGCTGGCGGAAAGTACGGCAGATGAAGACGGAGGTAGCACCCTACATGCCTGATGGAGACAGGGAGCATCGGCATTTCAGGAGGAGAGGAAATAAATAAATATATATATATGTCTTCATGCCGATGGTTGTAAATAATAATAAAGCTGTGGCCACTTCCACATTTGCATAAAGAAGGTGTTGGTGTGTTAATTCAAAGAAGGATGGTTAAGGTCCTGGGCAGGTAAAGTGGATAATGGGTCCTTGCAGTCTTAACATGTATATCTTCTATAGACAATATCTAGTATAACACAACCATATCTCAGGTACAGAGGGGAGGAACATCTCTGTTCTTTACCCGCTGTTTTGTAGTCAGGACTCCCCTTTTATTTTTAATATCATTTTTAATAGCTATTCAGTCTTCGATTAACCGTTTCAGGACCAGGCTAAGTTTAATTTTTATGCTTTTGTTTTTTTACTTCCCGCCTTCCAAAAGTCATAACTCTTTTATTTTTTCGTTGACACAGCCATATGAGGGCTTAATTTTTAAAGGACAAATTTTACCATATCTCAGGTACAGAGGTGAGGAACATGTCTATTATTTTACCCTCTGTTCTCTAAAGTCAGAAATCCACCTTTTATTTCCAATAGAATATAATTGTTATGGTCCTTTTGACCATAAAATTTGGCATGAGGGGAGGCTAGTGAGGGCGAGTAATGTATTTGACCTTGCATTGTTACTGGCAGTATGATGACAAGATACCCATGTTTGATGCAGGTTTCTTTTAGGGTATGTTCACACGTAGTTAACAAAAACGTCTGAAAATCCAGAGCTGTTTTCAAGGGAAAACAGACCCTGCTTTTCAGACGTTTTTTTACCAACTCGCATTTTTCGCTGCGTTTTCACGCCGTTTTCGCGGCGTTTTTTACGTCCGTTTTTGGAGCTGTTTTCATTGGAGTCTATGAGAAAACAGCTCCAAAAACGTCCAAAGAAGTGTCCTGCACTTCTTTTGCCGAGGCTGTATTTTTACGCGTCGTCGTTTGACAGCTGTCAAACGCCGATGCGTAAATAACAGGTCGTCTGCACAGTACGTCGGCAAACCCATTCAAATGAATGGGCAGATGTTTGCCGACGTATTGTAGCCCTATTTTCAGACGTAAAACGAGGCATAATACGCCTCGTTTACGTCTGAAATTTGGCCGTGTGAACATACCCTTAGTAGGCCGGTAATGTTTGCAAAACGACTAAAAGGAAATACAAAAAACTGTTCTTAGCAGAGAGGCACAGTCACTTAAAATATTACACAAAATGGCGGCAATTTCAGGCAATGCAGGAAATGGGGTTTTACCAGCTTGGTTTCCTTGGGACAGAGCTCGGACTCTTCCCTGATACAGGGGTAACCCATCGTCTCAGCAACTAAATAACAGGGAGGCTTCACGCAACTTCCACTTGTTACATCCAATGCTGCCTCTTTCACAGCAATCATCTGTGGGGAGGTTCCTGCACTCCACCGCCACAGCAATGGGTACTCTCTGGCTTCAGGGCCTACTCAGCCCTGTTGGCACAATAGTTGCTGATTTATGGGTCGCAGCCCTTGCACCTGAACCCATTAGGTGGGAACAGTCGCCTTTTATCAAATTTAAAAACAGCCCCTTTGTGAGTTATTCAATGTTCCGACACTGATTACATGCCCATACTACACTGTTTTTGCACAATAAAGTAAATAATAAAGACAGTGCCCGAGCCGGTTTTCCCGGTGCCTGCAATAAACAGGGTCAGCCACCATTGTCTGAACAGTGTTACATAGCAGTGAGCTTTACTGACGTGAGCATCTGCACAGCTCAGAACATGTAAGCACAGGTCCTGTGACTAAAACAACACATAAAAATGCTTCCTGGCCACTAGGTGGCAGCATCGCAATGGAAGTATATATGCATATAGTGACCGCTCATCTCCTCTAGTCCCGACCTATAAAGGAAATACAGTGTTAAAATGCATAACACAAAAGCATTGAAAGAGACAGAAAAATCTATCTCTACATTACTCCATACGGCTCCTCTCGTGAATAGGGGAGACTCCCTTCAATACCTTTCATTGCCCCCTTGCCTTATTGGTGTCATTCCCGGCACCAGGAAAAATAAGCAACTAAAATAACTGAACAAAAACATAGATTCCTTTCACACAAATTGGGCCTTCTTCCGACAGTCTCTGAAGGCCCTCTTAGACTCAGTTCAGGCCCTCTTCAAAGTTACTTGGGCCTCAGGCTCAAAGCTTAGTAGTTACAGTCTCTCACAGGTGAGGCACATACTTAACAATTGCAGTCTCATACTCAAGGTCCCAGGACTCCCTTCTTTGTCTCAGTCTCATGCACAGCCTCTTGTCTTTCTCTTGCTGGGAGACTCCTCTCTACCCGCCTCTTGAACGCTTCCTTGTGGCGCATTACAGCTACTGAAATGCAGCCTTTCCTGGCTCCACAGCCTCTTGCTGGAGCTAGTCATCTTTCTTGAGGGAAAGGTGCACTTGGCAAGAGCGTACTCATGACGGTACAAGGGCGACAAGGGGCCACACAAACACTCTCCTATCTAATAAATATACAACGACACAATTAAAATTGGAAGGTGCTTGTCACAGCTTTATTGAATGTTTTCTTTTACAGAACCTGAGATAATATAAAAACAAGTATAAACATAATTAACATATTAAGATTATGTGGCTAAGTCCTTGACAACCTCCAAAACATAAATAAAGCAATACCCTTAAACCACTAGCCGTGACCATATAAGCTACAGTGGCGTCACCACGGGTATGCTAAAGCACCACGCTTCCCAGGGTCCGCCCCTTAGAGAAGCCCAAATCCATAGCTTTAAAATAAAACCAATATATTGTGTCAAAGACAGCAATATATAAAAACATAAATAGTGTTGCCAAGGACCCGCCACAGCATGAAAACTTGACTCCTTAAATTTTCATGCTCCGCCACACTTGAAAACCCAACTCCAGGCCTTCTTGGAGGCCAAAATTTAAAACATCCAGGCCCACATCCGTTAAGTGAACCCCATCCTTTCCAATGTACGCACCCCGATCCTCCAACAGTGGGTGACGAACTACCAACCCACCATTGAGGCGAACAAACTTGGCCACTGTCTTATTAATCTTATCCCTGGTTCTATTCAGCGCCGACAATGACTGCGCATTGCGCCATTTTACCCGCTGTACAATTTCGGACCATATAATCAAAAGCCCAGGATGGGCGTCTAAAAAACATAAGAAGTCCCTCTTAATGTTCCTAATGAGGTTCCGCATGGGATAACTCCCGATGTCATTACCCCCAGCATGAATTATCAAAATATCAGGTAGACCCCAGGACCTAACCGCATCCTGAAACAAAGGCCTTACCTGATCCCAGGTCAGGCCACGAACTCCGAACCAGTGTACCTCCACCTCATCCTTATCTAAATCCAAATACCTACCATTCGGACGCACACGGGCACGCCTTTCAGCCCAGTAAATATAGGAATGGCCAAGAAGCCAAACCACACATTTTGCAGAACCTGAAAGCAACAGAAAATTAGTGAAACAGAACACGAATGACATCCCCACCCAAAATAAACCCAAGATAAAGAAATCAACATTCCAGCAAATGCGGCCTAACATAGGAACGAAAACGGCTGGACTCCCAGCGGCCAATCCTCTTAACTGAAGCAGTGTCGAGCCCAAAACAAGAAACCTCAGTAGCGGCTCCAATCCTAAAAGAATGTGAGCTGTAATCCAGATGTGAAAGGCCCAAACCTTGTACGCATTTCTTAAAGACAGCAATAAATTGATATCTGGACAATGCTGACCCATCCGCATGCACCAGCAAAGAGGAAGAACCCTGAGGACACATAGCCATGAAACGCAGAAAACACCCCACTGGGCACGATTCCCCCTCATGAATTTTGGTCAAACAAATCTCAAAACCTTTTCCCTTCCTGTCAGTTTTGGAATGATACAACATTATTCTCAACACACCATCCCGAAAAACCACATCGGTTAAATGAATACCGCCCTGCCCCCTTTTTGAGGGACTAGCCAATTCGCCAACCCGAAAAGCCCCATAGAAAGCCCAAGAAAAAGCCAATTGAAACAACAACCTGTTAAGGATCTGCCAGGCACAGCTTCTGTATCCACGCCCATAGGTAATCAGTCTGCACCTGCTTCTATGTCTGTGAGACTGGCCACAGCCTGGCCAGACGGAGCTAGCTCCCACCCTCTGTCTATTTATACCTGCCTTTCCTGTTCCTCCTTGCTTGTGATTCTTCTCATTTTGTTTCCTGGCCCTGCTGCAGCTTCTTGCACCATTTAACCCTGCTTCATATTGACCCTGGCTTACTGACTACTCTCCTGCTCTGCGTTTGGTACCTCGTACACTCCTGGTTTGACTCGGCTTGTTCACTACTCTCCTGCTCTGCGTTTGGTACCTCGTACACTCCTGGTTTGACTCGGCTCGTTCACCACTCTTGTTGCTCACGGTTTTGCCGTGGGCAACTGCCCCTTTTCCCTTGCTTCTGTGTACCCTTGTCTGTTTGTCTGTCGTGCACTTATTGAGCGTAGGGACCGTCAGTCGCCCAGTTGTACCCCGTCGCCTAGGGCGGGTCGTTGCATGTAGGCAGGGACTGAGTGGCGGGTAGATTAGGGCTCACTTGTCTGTTTCCTTACCCCCATCATTACACAACCTCTCATAATCTGAATGGGATATCCTGCGCAACTGAGAAAAAAGTCCCTCCAACATTGCAAAAGACACCGGCCTACGCTTATCCTTCCCGTCATGTCCTTTCTGAAAACCCTGCAGAGCACGCCGTGTCAAATAAATGCTTAGTAACATCCATACAACCAATTAACGTAAAGGAAAGTGCCGCTACTGACTTAACAACAGAGGAAACTGAATACCCACTCTCCATAAGAGATAACAAAAACAAAACATCCCCCTAAGGCACTAAACGGACTCCCTTGACTACACCACGAATCCTCCAGCCGGAACCATCTCACCCAGATCTTGTTATAAGCATCCGACGTAGCAGGGGCCAGCGAACATTTCGCCCACCATTTCAGACGAGCAACACCACCCTCCAAAGGTGTTCGGGGCAAGAAGCCGGATCCCTCTCCGCCTCTGGAGCTAGCCGACGGAAATGATCCCACTGCAACCGAGATAAAGCATCCGCAATGTCATTGGAAACACCGGGAACATGATGAGCCCTAAATAGAATGTTCCACCTCAAGCACAGTAGGACCAACTGGCGTAACACTGTGATCACCGGGGGGGAATTGGCGGACAAACTATTAATAGCGCACACGACTGCCATGTTATCACAGTGAAAAACCACTGACCGATAGGACAAAAGGTGTACCCAAATTTCCACCGCAACTAGAATGGGAAACAACTCCAGAAAACAAAGGTTACCTGTCAAACCACACTCCCTCCACCCTAGTGGCCAAGTACGAACACACCATTTCCCCTGAAAGTACGCTCTGAAACCGATAGAACCAGAAGCATCAGTACACAATTGTATCTCCACATTCGAAAGTCCCGCTGCAATCCATAATCATCTGCCGTTATATTCTACCAAAAAGGAAACCCAAACCCTCAAATCCGCCTTATGCTCCTTGCCAAGGCAAATAAAATGGTGGGGACTTCTAACACCAGCAGTTGCTTGCGCCAAGCGCCTACAAAAAAAAACCGACCCATAGGCATAATTCTATAGGCAAAATTAAGTTTCCCCATTAAAGATTGCAGGAGCCGCAGGGTGATTTTTGTTTTCACCAGAGCCTCCTGCACCGTTGCCCACAGATCAACAAGTTTTGCCTCCGGCAACCTACATTCCATTGCCTGGGAATCAATTTCATTTCCCAAAAAAAAGAGCGTCGTGGTTGGTCCCTCCGTTTTTTCAAACGCCAACGAAACCCCAAAGTCATCAAAAACATCAATCACAGCCTGTAAATATTGCACACGACGGCCGAGCCGCAGGGCCGACACAAAATAAGTCATCCAAATAATGAATCACTGCTTTAGAGCCGGCTCGTTCATGGACCACCCACTCCAAAAATGTGCTGAAGGCTTCGAAATAGGCACAAGAAATAGAGCACCCCATAGGAAGGCACCTATCAATATAAAAAAGGCCATCAAACGAGCACCCCAGCAAGTGCATGGATTCTGGGTGCACCGGCAAAAGGCGAAACGCAGACTCCACATCCACCTTAGCCATCAGCGCCCCCTGCCCCGCCGTCCTAACCAAACGAACCACCTCATCAAATGACGTATAGGAAACCCGCGTCAAAGACTCATCAATATCATCATTCACCGAAGAGCCCTTCGGATAAGATAAATGATGTATAAGCCGAAATTTTCCCGCCTCCTTCTTGGGGACAACCCCCAGCGTGGAGACACGCAAATTGGAAATAGGAACATTAGAAAAGGGGCCTAACATTCTACCCAACAAAACTTCCTTCCACAACTTGTCTTGTACCACTTCTGGATGATCCCGCACCGAACGCAGATTATTAGCCATCAAAACCCCCACCCCCGGGGAGAACAGAATCCTAAATCCATCCCCAAAACCGTTCAATAACAGCTGCGCCTTCTCCCTGTTGGGGTACATCTTTAGCCAAGGCGTCATAGCGTCGAGGTTCACTGGACTCACCCCCTTTAGCAGGACGATCCCCTGGCTTCGTCGTGCCTCCTCGTGCCCGCTTAAAACACTTGAAGACGGGGTGGTTACCACCCCTACACCTGGCACATTCGTGTCTATAGACACAATTAGTTCCCGATTTACAGGTGCTCTCGTTGTAGAGTCAGCAGACCCCTTTTTTTTAAAACTCCCAAATGAACCCGCTCATCTAGACCCGCCGAGTTAGGACTGAAAGGGTTATGCAAACCCGCGACTTCAACACGCCCCCTCCTGACCAGCCCCCTTTGGTGTAGTCATAAGGCGCATCCAAAGGCTTATGTCCTTATGATCCCACCACAGGGATGACTGAACCGCCATACGCTGACGAAACTGCTCGTCATATTTAAGCCAAGCAGTTCCCCCATACGTTCTATAAGCCTCCCAAATAGAATCTGGTAGCCTAATAATACGCTGAGCAGCAGCGCCATTGTGTGGTCAATGCAGGGAAATGCACACTATGTCTATTATATATTTTAGAAAGTTTGTTTGAAGCCCGATTGTGATACGCTAAACAGCAGCGCCATCGTGTGGTCAATGCTGAGAAATCTCACTAAATTGAATTTTCTACAGGTAGCCTAGTAATACGCTGAGCAGCAGCGCCATTTTGTGGTCAATGCAGGGAAATGCACACTATATCTATTATATATTTTAGAAAGTTTGTTTGAAGCCCGATTGTGATACGCTAAGCAGCAGCGCCATCTTGTGGTCAATGCTGAGAAATCTCACTAAATTGAATGTAATGCAGGCAGCCCTAGTGATACGCTTAGCAGCAGCGCCATAGTGTGGTCAATGCAGGGAAATGCACACTATATCTATTATATATTTTAGAAAGTTTGGTTGAAGCCCGATTGTGATATGCTAAGCAGCAGCGCCATTGTGTGGTCAATGCTGAGAAATCTCACTAAATTGAATGTAAGGCAGGAAGCCTAGTGATACGCTGAGCAGCAGTGCCATCATGTGGTTAATGCTGGGTAATGCACACTAAATCTATATATTATATATTTTACAAAGTTTGTTTGAAGCCCGATTGTGATTCGCTAGGCAGCAGCGCCATCGTGTGGTCAATGCTGAGAAATCTCACTAAAGTGAATGTAATGCAGGCAGACTAGTGATATGCTGAGCAGCAGCGCCATCGTGTGGTCAATGCTGGGAAATGCACACTACATCTATATTATATATTTTAGGAAGTTTGTTTGAAGCCCGATTGTGATACGCTAAGCAGCAGCGCCATCGTGTGGTCAATGCTGAGAAATATCACTAAATTGGATGTAATGCGGGCAGCCTAGAGATACGCTTAGCAGCAGCGCAATCGTGTGGTCAATGCAGGGAAATGCACACTATATCTATATATTATATATTTTAGAAAGTTTGTTTGAAGACCGATTATGATACGCTAAGCAGCAGCGCCATCGTGTGTTCAATGCTGAGAAATCTCACTAAATTGAATGTAAGGCAGGCAGCCTAGTAATATTCTGAGCAGCAGTGCCATCGTGTGGTCAATGCAGGAAATGCACACGATATCTATGTATTATATATTTTAGAACGTTTGTGTGTAGCCCGATTGTGATATGTTAAGCAGCAGCGCCATCGTGTGGTCAATGCTGAGAAATCTCACTAAATTTAATGTAAGGCAGGCAGCCTAGTGATACGCTGAGCAGCAGCGCCATCGTGTGGTCAATGTTGGGAAATGCGCTCTATATATTATATATTTGATAGAGTTTGCTTGAAGCCCGATTGGGATATGCTAAGCAGCATCGCCATCGTGTGGTCAATGTTGAGAAATCTCACTAAATTGAATGTAAGGCAGGCAGGCAGCCTAGTGATACGCTGGGCAGCAGTGCCATCGTGTGTTCAATGCAGGAAATGCACACGATATCTATGTATTATATATTTTAGAAAGTTTGTGTGAAGCCCGATTGTGATATGTTAAGCAGCAGCGCCATCGTGTGGTCAATGTTGGGAAATGCACACTACATCTATATTATATATTTTAGAAAGTTTGTTTGAAGCCCGATTGTGAAACGCTAAGCAGCAGCACCATCGTGTGGTCAATGTTGGGAAATGCACACTACATCTATATTATATATCTTAGAAAGTTTGTTTGAAGCCCGATTGTGAAACGCTAAGCAGCAGTGCCATCGTGTGGTCAATGCTGAGAAATCTCACTAAATTTAATGTAAGGCAGGCAGCCTAGTGATATGCTGAGCAGCAACACCATAGTGTGGTCAATGCTGGGAAAAGTACACTATATCTATATATTATATATTTTAGAAAGTTTGTTTGAAGCCCGATTGTGATACGCTAAGCAGCAGCGCCATCGTGTGGTCAATGCTTAGAAATCTCACTAAATTGTATGTAATGCAAGCAGCCTAGTGATACGCTGAGCAGCAGCGCCATTGTGTGGTCAATGCTGAGAAATCTGACTAAATTGGATGTAATGCAGGCAGCCTAGTGATCCGCTGAACAGCAGCGCCATCGTGTGGTCAATGCACACTATATCTATATATTATATATTTTAGAAAGTTTGTTTGAAGCTCGATTGTGATACGCTAAGCAGCAGCGCCATCGTGTGGTCAATGCTGAGAAATCTCACTAAATTGAATGTAATGCGGGCAGCCTAGTGATACTCTGAGCAGCAGTGCCATCGTGTGGTCAATGCTGGGAAATGCACACTACATCTATATTATATATTTTAGGAAGTTTGTTTGAAGCCCGATTGTGATACGCTGAGCAGCAGCACCATCGTGTGGTCAATGTTGAGAAATTTCACTAAATTGAATGTAAGGCAGGCAGCCTAGTGATATGCTGAGCAGCAGCGCCATCGTGTGGTCAATGCTGCTAAATACACACTATATCTATATATTATATATTTGATAAAGTTTGTTTGTAGCCCGATTGGGATATGCTAAGCAGCAGCGCCATCGTGTGGTCAATGTTGAGAAATCTCACTAAATTGAATGTAAGGCAGGCAGCCTATTGATACGCTGAGCAGCAGTGCCATCGTGTGGTCAATGCAGGAAATGCACACTATATCTATATTTTATATATTTTAGAAAGTTTGTGTGAAGCCCGATTGTGATACGCTAAGCAGCAGCGCCATCATATGGTCAATGCTGAGAAATCTCACTAAATTGAATGTAATGCAGGCAGCCTAGTGATACGCTAAGCAGCAGCGCCATCGTGTGGTCAATGCTGAGAAATCTCACTAAATTGAATGTAAGGCAGGCAGCCTAGTGATACGCTGGGCAGCAGCGCCATCGTGTGGTCAATGCTGGGAAATGCACACTATATCTATTTAATATATATTTTAGAAAGTTTGTTTGAAGCCCGATTGGGATATGCTAAGCAGCAGCGCCATCATGTGCTCAAGGCTGAGATGTCTCACTAAATTGAATGTAATGCAGGCAGCCTAGTGATACGCTGAGCAGCATCGCCATTGTGTGGTCAATGCTGGAAAATGCACACTATATCTATTATATATTTTAGAAAGTTTGTTTGAAGCCCGATTGTGATACGCTAAGCAGCAGCGCCATCGTGTGGTCAATGCTGGGAAATGCACATTATATCTATATATTACATATTTTAGAAAGTTTGTTTGACGACCGATTGTTACATAGTTACATAGTTTGTACGGTTGAAAAAAGACACATGTCCATCAAGTTCAACCAATGGATGGGAAAGGGGAATTGGAATGGGAAAGGGGAAGTAAAAAAATTCTACACATAGGAGCTAATATTTTTTTGTTCTAGGAAATTATCTAACCCTTTTTTAAAGCCATCTACTGTCCCTGCTGTGACCAGCTCCTGCGGTAGTCTATTCAATAGATTCACAGTTCTCACAGTAAAGAAGGCTTGTCGCCTCTGCAGGTTGAACCTTTCTTTTTCCAGACGGAGGGAGTGCCCCCTTGTTTTTTGAGGGTGTTTTACATGGAACAGGATTTGACCATATTTTTTTGTATGTGCCATTCATATATTTATATAAGTTAATCATGTCCCCACTTAGTCGTCTTTTCTCAAGGCTAAATAGGTTTATAGTTCTTTTTTTTTTTTTTATTCTTTATTTTCATGGCTAACAGCCAAATTTTTTACAGTAAAAAAGAATACAGATACGCATACATAAGGGGGGGTGAAATACATGTACAAGGTTAGGAATGCATTGAATTGAGTGACATAACCAAAATGTAACCACGTGTAGCAACCTCGTCATTTCTAGAAAATACTGCTATATACTCCCCCCCCTGTGCACACAAGAGATGATACAAGACAAAATGAGGGAGGAAAAGATGAAGAATGGGCAAGGGGATGGAGGGGTAGCTGCTCCCCCCGGGACATCTCCGCTCCTCCAGACTGCGTCCAATATGGACTATTCACCAATGCCCGTCTGTCCCAGAATGTCTTTGTAGGAGTCGGAGTCCTGAAATATAATCCAAGGAGCCCAAGTGTGGCAGAATCTGGCATGATTATCATGAATGCTCGAGGTCAGGTCCTCCATGTGCATTATATCGTTGACCTTGGAGACCCAGAGGGACAGAGTGGGAGGAGAGGAATTCTTCCATCACAAGGGAATGCAGTGCTGCGCCGCCATCACTAGATAGTGAAGCAGGGAGAGTTTGTAGGTGTTTGCTGGGGTGTCACAGTGATGGAGGAGGAAGAAAGCCACATCCATAGTAAAGCTGGTATCAGTTACCTCGCAAATCACCTTTTTAACCCCATCCCAGAATTCTGAATGTGTGGAGGAGGGTACCATTGTCGAATCCACATCTCCAGCAGAGAGGTGATACGTTCGGAAAAATCAGATGCAGGCGAACCGGGGTCCTATACCAATGCGAGAGTAGTTTAAAACTAGCCTCTTGGTAGCTCGAGCTAATTGAGGTTTTATGGGCAAGAGAGAGAATACGAGAGCATTGGTTTGTGGTTAGGGTAATTCCCAGATCCGACTCCCATTCAGAAATGTAACCAGGCGCTGGGAGGTAAGGCGGGTTCAGGAGGAGGTGATAGATCGTGGACAATGAATGGCGAACCGGCTCAGAGCCAACGCACAAGTCTTCCAGTGGAGACCTAGGAGCTAGGAATAGCTCAGAGGGTGGTAAAGAGGAGTAGAAATGGCGGAGTTGAAATATGCGCCAGTAACCCAAAGGAAGGAGTTCAGGCATCTGTGTCAACTCCTCAAGGGAGAGCCACTCCGAATTCTTCAGAAAGTGCTCTGCCCTAAATACACCCAGCGCCGCCCAGGACTTGAACACTAAGTCACTCAGTCCCGAGGGAAAAGATGGGTTCCCCAGGATCGGAGACATGGGGGAGCAGAGAGGCAGGAGGTGTGAACGGACCGCTGCAAGGGCACAACATCTGAGCGTGGGACCGATCGTGGGGTGATGATGTAGGGATGTGAGAAGTCCGCGTTTCAGCCATGGAGATACTTCGAGAGGGACCGTCGAAAAGTTTTGTTCAATACCTACCCATGCCTTAAAAGGGGCGTGTCTACACCAATCCACTACGCGCACTAAGTGAGTTGCGTTGTAATACGCGCGAATGTCAGGAAGAGCCAGTCCTCCCGACACAGAAGCAAACGACTAAGGCGTGGATGCTTGCCATTAGAGACAAAAGATATTTGTATGGAGTTGATCGCTTTAAAGAATGATGGTGGCATTGCTATAGGAAGGGCCTGGAATAAGTAGAGTAGTCGAGGTAGGATATTCATTTTAAAAATAGTACATCGGCCCATCCACGTAAATGTGCCTCCCGACCACCTAGCACAGTCCGCCTTAATCTCAGTAAGAAACCTCGGAAAGTTAAAGTTAAATATTCCCTTTAAATCTGCCGGGATATACACTCCCAGGTACTTGAGCGCCACCGAGTTCCATTTAAAACTAAAGGATTGTTCTAGCGTAGATAGAATGGGGGCGGGGAGGGAGACATTCATGGCCTCTGATTTGGCAAAGTTTATTTTAAAATTGGAATGGCTGGAGAAGCGACGAAACTCCTGCATCAGATTCGGGAGAGAAGTGATTGGGTTGGTCAGGAAAAACAAAAGGTCGTCTGCATATGCTGCCACCTTATTGACATGGGAGCCCTCCCCTAGGCCCTGAATGTCCTGATTGGTACGAACATGCCTTAGAAACGGTTCCAAGGTCAGGATAAAAATCAGGGGAGAGAGTGGGCAGCCCTGGTGTGTCCCATTATGGATGGCAAATTCTTCCGAGAGAATGCCATTCACTCGGACCCTCGCCGAGGGGCAAGAATACAAAGACGTGATCCAACTCATCATCTGAGGGCCCAGGCCAAGTCGGAGAAGTGTTTCCTCCATGTATGTCCAATTGACTCTGTCAAAAGCTTTTTCAACGTCAGTTGACAAGAGCATCAGTGGAACCCGGGACAACTTAGCCTTATGTATAAGGTTGATCGCTTTTGTGGTGTTGTCTCGGGCCTCTCTGCCCACCATGAACCCCGCCTGGTCAAGATGAATGACCCCACTGAGCAACGGAGCCAAACACATTGCCAAAATCTTCGCGAAGAGTTTAATGTCTGTGTTGAGAAGCGAAATCGGCCTGTAGCTAGCACACTGAGAAGGGTCTTTCTCTGGTTTGGGAATCACAGCAATGTGGGCCCTGAGTGTGTCTGGTGGAACGCGAGCTGAGGAGGAGAAGGAGTTCAAGGATGCTAGAAAATGTTGGCTAAGGGTAGCGGTGTATTTTTTATAGTAGGGGAGTGTGAACCCGTCAGGTCCCGGGGCCTTACCATTAGCGAAGATCCTAAGTGCATCCGCTAGTTCTGGTGGAGAGATTGGAGCCTCCAATGCGCCTAGTATCTCCTCTGACAAAGAAGGCATACCTGAGTCTGCAATGTAGTTTTTGATACGTGTTTGGAAGTTGTTCGCCGTCGTGGCCGGATTGGTGGAATCTGTGTTATATAGGGAGGCATAAAAGTCGCGGAACTGTGAGGCTATGTCTAATGGCAAGTTAGCCCGAGTAGTGGGGGATGTTGCAATAAAGGGTACGTAGGTACGCGCTTGTTGAAGTCTCAGTGCTCTGGCCAGAGACCTGCTACATTTGTTCCCATATTCGTAGAAGTGGCGCTTGCATTTCGAGAGGGTAGCTTTGGCCTTAGACAATAATAGGATACGGAGCTCTTCTCGTTTCTGGAGTAACGCGACTTTACATGCTAATTCATGTGAACGCTTGTGAGTAGACTCTAAAACCCTAATTTCCGATAGAAGCCGAGCAGTGGTCTCCGCACGCTCCCTTTTTAATCGAGCCCCGTGTTTAATAAAGGTGCCACGTACAACACACTTGTGCGCCTCCCACAGTACCCGTGGGTTTGTGTCTGCAGGGGTATTGGCCGTGAAGTATTCTTCAAGTGTACGCTGCACGTCTGAAGAAACCAAGGAGTCATTAAGAAGCAACGGATTGAACTTGGGATTGGTGTAATATCGGGGCCTGCAATGTTAAGGATAGAGTGACAAGGGCATGATCTGAGAAAGAGATTGAGTCAATATCGACGGCCTGTAAAATTGGGAGTGAGCAATGTTTGACAAATATTAGATCGAGTCTGGAGTAAGTGTCATGGACGGATGAGTAAAAAGAAAAATCTTTATCACCCGGATGTAATAGGCGCCATGTGTCCACAAAATTATGCTCGTGGAACGCTCGTTTAATACGGCGCAGTTGGGAATGCGGGATTGACGATGTCCCCTTTGAGACATCCATGGTGGGCTCCAATGCGACATTGAAGTCACCTCCCAGGACAATGGTGCTCTCCCCAAACTCCTCTAGCTCATCCAAAAAGCCAAGCAGAGCTGAACCTTGACCCACATTGGGTAGGTAGAAGGAAGCAAAGGTGTAGATCTGCGAATTAATGCTGCCCTTGAGTAGTAGCATTCGCCCCATCCCATCACTGCGAGAGTCCAGAAATTCCCATGGAAGAGTACGAGACAGGAGGATACTCGTCCCCCTAGATTTCGGATCAGGAGAGAAACTATGATAGGCGTGTGGAAACCAAAGATTAGACATCTTAAAAGGTTTTTGTTCACTGAGGTGCGTTTCCTGTAGGAAAGCTACATGTAAGTGTCTACCTTTCAACATGTTGAGCAAAATGGATCGCTTCCCGGGACTATGCAACCTCTTGACATTCAACGAGCCTATCCGAAGGTCAGTCTGGGAGTGGCGGGCCATGTCCCCGATAGGTGATGAAAAAAATTTATAAAAAGAGGGGGGGGGGAGGGAAGACAAAGAGGGGTAGGGGGAAAGACCAGAGAGAAAAAGGAAACTTGACAGAGAAAGAGAAAAGGACCCAAAGGCCGACACCCACGCGGCAAGAAAACCTGTGGAGAAAAGGTTAGTAACAAAACAGGAACAAGGAAAACCAAAGAGAAGTGGGGGGGGGACGACCCCATGCAGCGAGCAGCACAAAACGTTAAACAAAAACTCGTCCGATGTCCACCAAGAGGCGGGCAAGGGAGGACATAACATTGTATGTTACCTGGCCCTACAAAAAACACGGCCATATAAGCCAGCTGAACCCTTCACCTGAAAGACTGTGAGAAAAGAACACTGTAAACACAGAGCGACATTATCTGTAACCTAAGATATGAAGCATTAAACTCCTCCTATTTGGAGGACCCGGAAGACTAGTACGTCCTGTTATAAAAGGGTGAGGGGGGAGGTTGAGGAGGGGGGGGAGGAAAGAGGAGAAAGGGGGGGATAGGAGAGGGTATGAGGAGGAGGGGAAGGGGAAAGAGGGTGGAGAGAGGAAAGAGATAAGTGAGAGATTCATCAGAAAGAGCACTAATGCGACACTCAACAAGATACAGATAAAACAAATCGGATCACAAATTAGGTCTCAGGTAGTGAATGAAACCTTATGAGTAGTAATACTACTGCCTGTGACAACATCATGTGGCCTTGTGTAACAATACTAACAGGATATCGTACCACGAGCAACTTCCTGACAATTCACGAGGGGGAGAGAGGGGATGGAGGGGGTGCATGGGTCCGATACCAAAGACATCACTAAAATGCAAGGAAGGGATAAGGGGGGGGGGGGGTGAGGACCAGGAACAAAAGAAGGGTAAACTGTATGTCGGGTCATATCTGCAGTTCTGTGGCCATCTGTGGAATCTTCGGTGACAGCTCACTGTCCACGGAAGTCTCGGAAAGTCACGGAGGAAGTACCGGGACTGCTCACAAAGTTCCGTTGGAAAAGGCACTCCTCGGAGGAGCTGTCAGGACACCCTGTAACAAAAAAGAGACGCTAGGCGCTGTACAGAGCCCAGCGCTATAAACTGTAGATCAGGTATTGCCATGGAGATCTGAGGGTTCTTCAGAAGGTAATCTACGTCAGGCCTCAGGAGGTAGTAGCAGCGAAAGATCCAGCTGAGACCTTAATGACTCGAAGGCCTGTTGAGATGTTGGCTAGGGCACGGAGCGCGCCGGCGTTGCGATGGTTCCGGCCGGTCCAGTGCCAGCCAATCCGGGACCGGAAACGATTCGATCTGCAGGAAATTGAATAAGGCCTCCAAATCTGAGAAATGGCGCAAGAGGAAGGTGGCTGATTCTTTCCTGACGACCACGTGGAACGGGTGACCCCATCTATAAGTGGCTCCCCCAGCTTTGATCTTCTCTAGTAGTCGGTGCAGGAGACGCCGCATGTAGAGCGTGCGTGGGGAGACATCTGGCTATATCGTGACCCTGCATTCATCCACCGTAACCGGACCATGTGACCACGCGCCTTGAATGATTAAATCCTTGTCCGACTAGTAATGTAGTCTACACAGAACATCACGAGGGTTGGATGGGTCGTTCGGACCGGGTCGAGAAACCCTATGGACACGATCCAGTAAAAATGTCGCTTCCAACGGCCTATTAGTGACCGTACTAAAGATGGCAGTTATCCTGGCCGGAAGGTCATCTCTGGGACCCAGGTCTGGGAGGCCTTTCAGTCGGATATTGTTCCTACGACCCCTGTACTCTTGATCGTCCAATTGTAACGCCAGGGACTGTATATGTGTTCTGCTGGAAATGGCTGCCTGCTCCAGAGCTAGCACTCTGCTGTCAATATTGGAGACCGTTTGGTCCGTGTTGGCAATCCTAGTATCCACCCTATCCACTTCTTGTTGTAAGGCAGCGATGTCTTGTTGGTGGGATTGTTCAATTCTAGTCACCAGGGAATCTAAGTCCTGTCTGGTAGGGAGAGCTTGGATCAGTTCCCTGAGCAGGTGCAAATCTGCATGTAATGCAGGCTGGAAGGGTACTGAATCTGGGCTTCTGGGCAGGGACACGGTGGCTGGCTGAAGTACAGGTCCAAATAGGACAGGGGACACGTGCGGTACCTCATTCTTGCTGGCCCCAGGCTGTAGTGCGGTCGTCTGTCCCTGTGCTTGAGCTCCTGCTGCTGCGTGCTGAAGGCCTGTAGTTCTGCACGTGGCAGGATGCAGTGCCGGGTGCGCCATGACACCTGGGAGTTCCTGAGAAGCGGGCGCCGCTGATAAGAAGCGCTCCATGCTAGCACTCCGTGTCTGCAAGCTAGGTAAGGAGCGGGAGGGTGTAGTGCCTTGTCCCCTACGTTTTGCTGGCATCTCCTACCGGTTTCAGACGGGCTCAGGCTGCTATTAAGCACTCTGCTGCACGGAGCTCCCCCGAGATGTGTGCTTACTCCGCCATAGCTAAGCCCCGCCCCCCCAGGTTTAGTTCTTTTAATCTTTCCTCATAACTTAAATTCTCCATGCCCCTTATTAGCTTCGTTGCTCTTCTTTGTATTTTTTCCAACTCCAGGGCATCCTTTCTATGAACTGGAGCCCAGAACTGAACTGCATATTCTAGATGAGGCCTCACTAATGCTTTGTAAAGTGGTAATATTACATCCCTGTCCCGCGAGTCCATGCCTCTTTTGATACACGACAATATTTTGCTGGCCTTTGAAGCAGCTGATTGACACTGCATGCTGTTATTGAGTTTATGATTTACAAGTACACCCAGATCCTTCTCATCAAGTGACTCCCCCAGTGTAGCTCCCCCTAGGACATATGATGCATACAGGTTGTTCGTACCCAGGTGCATAACTTTACATTTATCTACATTAAACTTCATCTGCCAAGTGGACGCCCAAACACTTAGTTTGTTTAAATCCGCTTGCAATTCATGAACATCTTCCATAGACTGAACTATATTACATAGCTTGGTGTCATCTGCAAAAATAGAAATAGTGCTATTAATCCCATCCTCTATATCATTAATAAATAAGTTGAATAATAGTGGTCCCAGAACTGAACCCTGGGGTACACCACTTATAACCGGGGATCATTCAGAGTAGGAATCATTGACCACAACTCTCTGGATACGGTCCTTGAGCCAATTACAAACTATACTTTCTAAACCAATAGTCCTTAATTTACCCATTAGACGTCTATGGGGACAATGTCAAATGCCTTTGCAAAGTCCAAAAACACTATATCCACAGCGGCCCCTCTGTCTAGGCTTCTGTTTACCTCTTCATAAAAACAAATCAGGTTGGTTTGACAGCTTCTGTCCTTTGTAAAACCGTGCTGGCTGTTACTTATAATACTATTTTTTGTCACATAATCCTGTATATAGTCCCTCAATAGCCCCTCAAACATTTTCCCCACAATTGATGTTAAGCTTGCTGGTCTATAATTACCCGGCGAAGACCTAGAGCCCATTTTGAAAATAGGCATCACATTTGCCCTGCGCCAGTCCCTTGGCACTATACCAGTCATGAGAGACTCTCTAAATATTATGAAGAGGGGGACAGAAATAACTGAACTAAGCTCCTTAAGAACTCTAGGGTGTAACCCATCTGGTCCCGGGGCCTTGTGTACATTTATTTTATTTAATTTAGCTTGCACCATATCTACATTCATCCAATTCAGTATATCAACTGATATATTAACAGCACTGGCAGCGGCTACATCAGCTGCTCCTTCTTCTGTTGTATATACAGAGCGGAAGAACCCATTTAGTAACTCTGCCTTCTCTTGATCCCCTGTGACCAACTCCCCATTACCACAATCTAAGGGGATTGTGATACGCTAAGCAGCAGCGCCATTGTGTGGTCAATGCTGAGAAATCTCACTAAATTGAATGTAATGCAGGCAGCCTAGTGATACGCTGAGCAGCAGCGCCAACGTGTGGTCAATGCTGGGAAATGTGCACTATATATTATATATTTGAGAAAATTTGTTTGAAGCCCGATTGGGATATGCTAAGCAGCAGCGCCATCGTGTGGTCAATGTTGAGAAATCTCACTAAATTGAATGTAAGGCAGGCAGCCTAGTGATACGCTGGGCAGCAGTACCATCGTGTGGTCAATGCAGGAAATGCACACTATATCTATATATTATATATTTTAGAAAGTTTGTTTGAAGCCCGATTGTGATACGCTAAGCAGCAGCGCCATCGTGTGGTCAATGCTGAGAAATCTCACTAAATTTAATGTAAGGCAGGCAGCCTAGTGATACACTGAGCAGCAGCGCCATCGTGTGGTCAATGCTGGAAAATGCACAATATATCTATTATATAGTTTAGAAAGTTTGTTTGAAGCCCGATTGTGATACGCTAAGCAGCAGCACCATCGTGTGTTCAATGCTGAGAAATCTCACTAAATTGAATATAAGGCAGGCAGCCTAGTGATACGCTGAGCAGCAGCGCCATCGTGTGGTCAATGCAGGAGAAATGTACACGTATGCGATTCCGCTGCAAAAAAACAACTTATTAATAATTTTAATCTTATACTCACCTAGAATTCTGTTTCTTTTTCCGGGCCAACCTCCTGGGACAACGTTTCATCCCATGTGACCGCTGCAGTCAATCGCAGGCTGCAGCGGTCACATGGGATGAAACATCAACCCAGAGCTGCAGGATGTAGGAGGGAAGCGTCGCCATGGTAAGTATCCATTTTTTTTTCTGCTCAGTTTTCCGCAGCGGCCATTCCTGGCCGAAAAACTGCGGCACAGGGCAGTGCTTTTACACAGCGTATCTGCCTTGCGTGAACATACCCGTACAGTATATACATATAGTAGCTGCTGTCTTACAACGATACAGCTGCAAACCACGTCAACATGTTGCATTCCCACGAGTCAGCACAGTTTTCAAATGATTGTTAATGTCCATGGAGTTTTTTGCAGACATTAACAATCATTTAAAAACTGCACCTTTTGATAAAACTGCATGTGCTGCATGTTTTACCGGACAATGGTTTTTACGATCTGATTGTTTGCATTAACCCCTTCCCTCTTTAGCCACTTTTGACCTTCCTGACCGAGCCTCATTTTTCAAATCTGACATGTGTCACTTTATGTGGTAATAACTCCGGAATGCTTTCACCTATCCAAGCGATTCTGAGATTGTTTTCTCGTGACACATTGGACTTTAAGTTACTGGCAAAATTTGCTTGATATGTTCAGTATTTAATTGTGAAAAACACCAAAATTTAGCGAAAAATTGCAAAACTTAGCATTTTTCTCAATTTAAATGTATCTGCTTGTAAGACAGGCAGTTATAACACACAAAATTGTTGCTAACTAACATCCCCCATATGTCTACTTTAGTTTGGCATCGTTTTTTGAACATCCTTTTATTTTTCTATGACATCACAAGGCTTTGAACTTTAGCAGCAATTTCTCACATTTTCAAGAAAATTTCAAAAGGCCATTTTTACAGGGGCCAGTTCAGCAGTGAAGTGGCTTTGAGGGCCTTATATATTAGAAACCCCCAAAAATTCACCCCATTTTAAAAACTTCACCCCTCAAAGTATTCAAAACAGCATTTAGAAAATGTCTTAACCCTTTACACATGTCACAGGAATTAAAGCAAAGTAGAGGTGAAATGTACAAATTTCATATTTTTTGGCAGAAATAAATTTTTAGTACAATTTTTTTTATAACACAGAAGGTTTTACCAGAGAAATGCAACTCAATATTTGTTGACCAGTTTATGCAGTTTTAGGAAATATCCCACATGTGGCCCTAGCATGCTAATAGACTGAAGCATCGTCCTCAGAAGCAAAGGAACACCTAGTGGATTTTGGGGCCTTAAATAAATTTTAGGCACCATGTCAGGTTTGAAGGGCTCTTGCGGTGCCAAAGCAGTCAAAATCCCCCAAAAGTGACCCCATCTGGGAAACTACACACCTCAAGGAAATTATCTAGGGGTACAGTGAGCATTTTGACCGCACAGTTTTTTTACAGAAATTATTGGAAGTAGGACGTGAAAATTAAAATCAAAATTTTTTCAAATAAAATGTAGGTTTAGCGATTTTTTTTCTCATTTCCACAAGGACTAAAGGAGAATAAGCACCATAAAATTTGTAAAGCAATTTCTCCCGAGTAAAACAATACCCCACATGTGGTAATAAACGGTTGTTTGGAGACACGGCAAGGCTGAGAAGGGAAAGAGCGCTATTTGGCTTTTGGAGCTCAAGTTTAGCAGGAATGGTTTGCGGAGGCCATGTCACATTTACAAAGCCCCTGAGGGGACAAAACAGTGGAAACCCCCCACAAGTGACCCCATTTTGGAAACTACACCCATTGAGGAAATTATCTAGGGGTATAGTGAGCGTTTTGACCCAACATAATTTTTGCATAAATTATTGGAAGTAGGCACTGAAAATTACAATCTAAATTTTTTCAAAGAAAATGAAGGTTTAGCTAATTTTTTCTCATTTCCACAAGGACTGAAGGAGAAAAAGCACCGTAAAATTTGTAAACCAATCTCTCCCGAGTAAAACAGTACCCCACATGTGGTAATAAACGGCTGTTTGGACACACGGCAGGGCTTCAAAGGGATGGAGTGCCATTTGGCTTTTGGAGTTCACATTTAGCAGGAATGGTTTGCGGAGGCCATGTCACATTTACAAAGTCCCTGAGGAGACAAAACAGTGGAAACCCCCACAAGTGACCCCATTTTGGAGACTACACCCATTGAGGAAATTATCTAGGGGTATAGTGAGCGATTTGACCCCACAGTTTTTTTGCAGAAATTATTGGAAGTAGGCCCTGAAAATAAAAATCAACATTTTTTCAAAGAAAATGTAGGTTTAGCTTATTTTTACTCATTTCCACAAGGACTGAAGGAGAAAAAGCACCACAAAATTTGTAAAGCAATTTCTCCCGAGTAAAACAATGCCCCACATGTGGTAATTAACGGCTGTTTGGAGACACGGCTTGGCTTAGAAGGGAAAGAGCGCTATTTGGCTTTTGGAGATCACATTGAGCAGGAATAGTTTGCGGCGGCCATGTCACATTTGCAAAGCCCCTGAGGGGAAAAAACAATGAAAACGCCAAAAAGTGACACCATTTAGAAAACTACACTTCTTGAGGAATTTATCTAGGGGTGTAGTGAGCATTTTGACCCCACAGATGTTTCATAGAATTTATTAGAATTGGGCAGTGAAAATAAAAACAATCATTTTTCTTCAATAAGACGTAGCTTTAGCGCAAATTTTTTCATTTTCACAACAAATAAAGGAAAAAAAAGAACCCAACATTTGTAAAGCAATTTCTCCCGAGTACGGCAATACCCCATATGTGGTCATAAACTGCTGTTTGGGCACACGGCAGGGCTCAGAAGGGAAGGACCACCATTTGGAGTGCAGATGTTGCTGGATTGGTTTCTGGGCGCCTGTGGGCCCAAAACAGTGGAAACCCCCCAGAAGCGACCCAATTTTGGAAACTACACCCCTCAATGCATTTACCTAGGGGTGTAGTGAGCATGTTAACCCTGCAGGTGTTTTGTAGAAATTAGTGTGAACTCGATGTTGCAGAGTGAAAATGGGATTTTTTCCACAGATATGTGGACAATATGTGGTGCCCGGCTTGTGCCACCATAACAAGACAGCTCTCTAATTATTATGCTGGGTTTCCTGGTTTTAGAAACACCCTACATGTGGCCCTAATCTCTTGCCTGGACAGTCGAACAGGCTCAGGAGTGAAAGCGTACCATGTAAAATTGAGGCCTAATTTGGCGATTTACAAAGTATTGGTTCACAACTGCAGAGGCTCAGATGTGAAATAATAAAAATAAACCCCTGGGAAGTGACCCCATTATGGAAACTGCACCCCTCAATGCATTTATTAAGGGGTGTAGTGAGCATTTTCACCCCACAGGTCTTTTCCATAAATGAATGCGCTGTGGATGGTGCAAATTAAAAATTTATATTTTTCCCTAGATATGCCATTCAGTGGCAAATATGTCGTGCCCAGCTTATGCCACTGGAGACACACACCCCAAAAATTGCTAAAAGGGTTCTCCCGGGTATGACGGTGCCATATATGTGGAAGGAAACTGCTGTTTGGGGACGCTGTAGGGTTCAGATGGGAGGAAACGCCATTTGGCTTTTGGAGCGTGGATTTTGCTTGGTAGTAGTTTTGTTTAGAGTCTTACTGGTGTTTCCGTTTATAATGTAGGGCATATGTAAGCCGGGCGGAGTATATAAGGGGCATAGTCAGGTGGTATAATAATGGGGTAAAAAAAAACAATAAAATGATCCATAGATGTGTGTTACGCTGTGACACAATCATTTCTGCACAGGCTGGTGTCGCACTGATATATGGCGTCCTTTATTATCCCCCTTTTGATCCACACTCCGCGCCTTTGTAGTTTGGGGAATTTTGCTAGGAAGTGTTGTCCTGGTATAATACGGGCACCGTCGCTTCCAGCGGATATGTTTGGGCCCTCCCTTTCCTGGTTCCCTAATTTTAGGTCCTTGATAAATCGCCTCTTCAAACAGAAGAAATGTTCCCCTCGGGCTCAACTGCATATTTTTTTATTTCCTGACTTATTGGAGCCATAACTAATTTTATTTTTCATAGACGTAGCGGTATGAGGGCTGGTTTGTTGCGGGACGAGCTGTAGTTATTATTGGTACCATTTTGGGGTACATGCAACTTTTTGATCACCTTTTATCCTATTTTTTGGAAGGCCAGGTAAACAAAAAAACGCAATTCTGGCACAGCTTTTGTCTTTTTTTTTTTATACAGCGTTCACCATGCGTTATAAATTACATGTTAACTTTATTCTGCGGGTCAGTACGATTCCGGCGATACCTATTTTATAGGACTTTTTTATGTTTTACAACTTTTTGCACAATAAAATTACTTTTGTAAAAAGAATGTATTTTTTCTGTCGCCAAGTTGTGAGAACCATAACTTTTTAAATTTTTTTGTCGACGGAGGTGTATGAGGGCTTGTTTTTTGCGGGACGAGCTATAGTTTTTATAGGTACCATTTTTGGATACGTGCGACTTTTTGATCATTTTTTATTCTAACATTTGTAGGGCAAAGTGACAAAAAAACAGAAACTCTGGTAACGTTTTTTACATTTTTTTTTACGCTGTTCACCGTGTGCAATAAATAATATAATATTTTGATACCTCAGGTCGTTACGGTCGCGGCGATATCAAATACATATGTTTTATTATTATTTTTCAATAATAAAGGACTTGATAAGAGTAAAAGGGGGATTGTGTTTTATTTGATTACTTGAAACTTTTATTGTTTTCAAACTTTTATTATTTGCACTTTTTTTTACACTTTTTTATACTTTTTTTCTCAAGTCCCACTAGGGGACTTGAAGGTCCAACGGTCAGATTTTTTTTTTTCTAATACATTGCACTACCTATGTAGTGCAATGTATTAGATCTGTTAGTCATTCACTGACAGCAAGCCGATTAGGCTTCGCCTCCCGGCGGGGCCTAAATCGGCTTCCGTAATGGCAGAGCAGGAGACCATTGTGTCTCCTGTTGCCATAACAGTAGTCGCCAGTCCTGATTGCCTGTCAGGGCTGGCGATCTTCTAGTAACCGCTACGATGAAGCAATCGCTTTTGATTGCTGCATCGAAGGGGTTAATGGCAGGGATCGGAGCTAGCTCCGGTTCCTGCCGTTACAGGTGGATGTCAGCTGTACAGTACAGCTGACTTCCACCGCTGATGACGCCGGATCAGCTCCTGACCCGGCGCCATCTTGCCGGCAGCTACGGAAGCCGATCAGGCTCCGCCGCCGGGCGGATCTTGACCGGCTTCGGTGCTAGGCAGACCGGGAGGCCAGTATTAGGCCTCCGGTTGCCATTGCAGCCACCGTAACCCCGGCAATTTCATTACTGGGGTTCCGATGAGCTGCAAACACCTTAAGTGCAGCGATTTGAGCGCTGCACTTAAGGGTTTAATGGCGGGGATCGAAGCTAATTTCGGTCCCCGCCGTTACAGCCGGATGTCAGCTGTTAGATACAGCTGAGATCCGGTGATGATGGCACCGGCTCATCTTCTGAGCCGGTCCCAAACATTCGGCGTATATGTACGGCAAGATGCGGGAAGTCAATGCTTTCCATGACGTACATTTACGGCAAATGTCGGGAAGGGGTTAAAGGTTATGAACACCTTTTGAAACTTTTTTTTTTTTAAATGTCAGTCAGTGTGTTTTGTGCAACTTTATAATTAGTTTTTATTAAAAAATCTTTTTACTTTTTGAGATACAGCTGCTCTGTTACCTGTATACAGAGAAGCTGTATCCTACGCTGAATCCTGAACTTGTCAGGTCTGTGGGACTGATGGGTTCAGTGTCAGCGGGTCCTGTGTGTCCTGTGTGTCTGACATGCTGTATCCACCTGTAATACATCACATCTAAGTTAGATGTGATAGATTATAGGTGGATACAGTCGACTACTCTATTGATACCGCCAATAAAACGAAAACCTTGTGAAACGGAGACAAACAGAAACCATTAGCAACGGAAGCGTTACCATTGAAATGGTAACAGAATGCTATGGTTTCCGTTTGGTTTCCGTTCGTAGGTTCCCCTGACGGAAAGGTCTGACGGAACCCATGAACGGAACCACGATGCAGGTGAGAACGAAGCCTAATTATTACTGTATGATCTTTACAGATGGTGGAGGGTACTATTTTTTGGGGTATAAGCAACTCCCAGAATATGATTACCATAATTCTGGTCATACTGGAAGCTGCTAACCTGACTTTGCAAATGATCTCTGTACTGAAATGTATTTGTACTGAGCTTTGTTCTGGTCCTGTATTCATGTACTGAGCTTGGTTCTGGTGCTGTATATATCTAATGAGATTTGTTCTGGAACTGTACATATGTAATGAGCTTGGTTCTGGTTTTGTGTATAGAACTATATTGCTTGTAAAATGTACAAATGTTTTTATGCTCGGGTTACATAAAAAAAATTTGGAAAATAAATGACACGTCATTGATTGGTAGAGAAAACAAACATGGCGAGGGTGGAAGGAGATGTCGGGAAAGAGGTTGGGGGGGCGCCAAACTGAATCTTTGCCCCGGGTACTGGAGAACCTAGCTACGACCTCTGCTATGTGTGTTGTATGTATGTGTCTGTGTGTGTGTGTGTGTGTGTATATGTTCCAGTGTGTGTGTGTGTGTGTATATGTGTACATATGTCTCTATGTTAGTGTATATATATTTATGCCTCTGTGTGTGTTTATATATGTGTGGGTATAGTCAGGGCCGTCGTCAGCACCCGGGCAAGTTCCAGGGCCCATTACCCTTGGGGGGGCCCACTCGGCCGCCGGGTGCTGTCGCTGCTGTCATCACGGCATCACTGTCCATATATGGACAGTCCGTGAAATTCATGGACAGTCCGTGAAATGAGAGGACTTTTGGCAACTGTCCGGAATAAAAAGAATGCGTCCGTCATTTCTATATTTTTTTGTTGTGCAAGGAGCTGCACATATGCCAGTTGTGGCTGCGTGATGACCTCTCATGTAGAACATTGTTAGCAGCCTTCCCAGCCTCCGCGCACCACGTCTGGTCTGTAGTACTAGCAGGGGCCTCCTACCCGCCAGAGAGGACAACGGAGAGGAGGAAATCCGACAGCGGAGAGAGTGCGGCTTGGCTGGGACCTGACAGGTGACACAGGAGAATCTATGCAGAGCAGGACGCTGGGCTGCCGTTACTTCAGCTTGTACTGCTGATATGTGAAGCCCCTGCCCGGTGGCTTGCTCTGTATCTAATTCACTGCCCAGCAGCTGTACAGGTCAGCAGCACCCGGCTCCTTCACTGTGTCTGCACCACTGACCTGCATAGCTGCTGCTGCTGCTAAAATGTCTACTAAACCCTGTACAGCCCAGTACTCCCTTGATAGCCCCTTCAGTTCCTAATCTCCCTCTGTACACCCCTCCCCCCAGCACTGGAGCACCACCCCGTGCTGAAGAAGTCAGAGGAGACAGAAGTTGCCGAAGAAGCAGTCTACAGGAAGGAGATAAGTGTCAATGTGTCTAAAGACAAAGAGGTGACTGGAGTGTGACTCAATGTATGTATGTATGTATGTATGTATGTATGTATGTATGTATGTATGTATGTAGTGTGTGTGTAATGGCTCTATATGTGTGTGTATATGTAGTTTGTGTGTGTATGTAATATTTGTGCGAGTGCGTGTGTATATTTGTGTGCATTTTGTATATATATGTAGTGTGTGTGTAGTGTATGTGTGCAGTATGTATGTGTGCAATGTGTGTATATGTAGTATGTGGACAGTATGCATGTATGTATGTATGTATGTATGTATGCAGTATGTATGTGTGCAGTATGTATGTGTGCAGTGTGTATGTGTGCAGTGTGTATGTGTGCAGTGTGTATATGTGCATTGTGTGTATATGCAGTGTGTGGGCAGTATGTTTGTATGTGTGCAGTATGTATGTATGTATTTATTCAGTATGTATGTGTGCAGCATGTATGTATGTATGTATGTATTTATTTATTCAGTGTGTATGTGTGAAGTATGGATGTGTGCAGTATCTATGTGTGTATGTGTGCAGTATGTATGTGTGTATGTATGTATGTATATGTGCAGTATGTATATGTGTGCAGTATGTATATGTGCATTGTGTGTATTTGTAGTGCATGGGCAGTATTTATGTATGTGTGCAGTATATATATATGTGCAGTGTGAGTATATGTAGTGTGTGGGCAGTATGTGTGTGTGCAGTATGTATGTGTGCAGTATGTATGTATGTATGTGTGCAGTATGTATGTATGTATGTATGTATGCAGTATGTATGTGTGCAGTATGTATGTGTGCAGTATGTATGTGTGCAGTGTGTATGTTTGCAGTGTGTATATGTGCATTGTGTGTATATGCAGTGTGTGGGCAGTATGTTTGTATGTGTGCAGTATGTATGTATGTATTCAGTATGTATGTGTGCAACATGTATGTATGTATGTATTCAGTGTGTCTGTGTGCAGTATGGATGTGTGCAGTATCTATGTGTGCAGTATGTATGTATGTATGTATGTATGTGCAGTATGTATGTGTAATATGGATATATGTATGTGTCCAGTATGTGTATGTGCAGTGTGTGCAGTATGTATGTGTGCAGTATGTGTATATGTAGCGTGTGGGCAGTATATATGTATGCATGTATGTCTGCAGTATGTATGTGTGTGCAGTATGTATGTATGCATGTGTGCAGTATGTATATGTGCAGTATGTATATAGGTATGTATGTGTGCAGTATGTATGTGTGTGTGTGCAGTATGTATATGTGCAATATGTATGTATGTATGCGTGCAGTATGTGTAGTGTGTGCAGTATGTATGTGTGCAGTATGTATGTGTTCAGTGTGTATATATGTAGCGTGTGGGTAGTATATATGTATGCAGTGTGGGCAGTATGTATGTGTGCAGTATGTATGTGTGCAGTATGTATGTGTGTGTGCAGTATGTATGTGTGTGCAGTATGTATATGTGCAATATGTATGTATGTATGGATGGATGTATGTGTGCAGAATGTATGTGTGCAGTATGTATGTATGTATGTGTGGAGTATGTATGTGTGTGTTTGCAGTATGTATGTGTGTGCAGTATGTATGTATGTATGTATGTGTGCAGTATGTATGTGTGTGTGCAGTATGTATGTGTGTGCAGTATGTATATGTGCAATATGTATGTATGTATGTATGTATGTATGTATGTGTGCAGAATGTATGTGTGCAGTATGTATGTATGTATGTATGTATGTATGTGTGGAGTATGTATGTGTGTGTTTGCAGTATGTATGTGTGTGCAGTATGTATGTATGTATGTATGTGTGCAGTATGTATGTGTGTGCAGTATGTACAGTGAAGGAAATAAGTATTTGATCCCTTGCTGATTTTGTAAGTTTGCCCACTGTCACAGACATGAACAGTCTAGAATTTTTAGGCTAGGATAATTTTACCAGTGAGAGATAGATTATATAAAAAAAAAAAAACAGAAAATCACATTGTCAAAATTATATATATTTATTTGCATTGTGCACAGAGAAATAAGTATTTGATCCCTTTGGCAAACAAGACTTAATACTTGGTGGCAAAACCCTTGTTGGCAAGCACAGCAGTCAGACATTTTTAGTAGTTGATGATGATGGCCCACTCCTCTTTGCAGATCATCTGTAAATCATTAAGATTTTGAGGCTGTCGCTTGGCAACTCCGATCTTCAGCTCCCTCCATACGTTTTCGATGGGATTAAGGTCTGGAGACTGGCTAGGCTACTCCTTGACCTTAATGTGCTTCTTTTTGAGCCACTCCTTTGTTGCCTTGGCTGTATGTTTTGGGTCATTGTCGTGCTGGAAGACCCAGCCACGGGCCATTTTTAATGTCCTGGTGGAGGGAAGGAGGTTGTCACTCAGGATTTGACGGTACATGGCTCCATCCATTCTCCCATTGATGCGGTGAAGTAGTCCTGTGCCTTTAGCAGAGAAACACCCCCAAAACATAATGTTTACACCTCCATGCTTGACAGTGGGGACGGTGTTCTTTGGGTCATAGGCAGCATTTCTCTTCCTCCAAACAAGGCGAGTTGAGTTAATGCAAAAGAGCTCAATTTTAGTCTCATCTGACCACAGCACCTTCTCTCAATCACTCTCAGAATCATCCAGATGTTCATTTGCAAACTTCAGACGGGCCTGTACATGTGCCTTCTTGATCAGGGGGACCTTGCGGGCACTGCAGGATTTTAATCCATTACGGCGTAAT
Source organism: Rhinoderma darwinii (assembly GCF_050947455.1). NCBI lineage: Eukaryota > Metazoa > Chordata > Amphibia > Anura > Rhinodermatidae > Rhinoderma > Rhinoderma darwinii. The sequence goes on from NW_027464450.1 coordinate 2,325,169, forward strand.
GTGTTACCAATGGTTTTCTTGGTGACTGTGGTCCCAGCTGCCTTGAGATCATGAACAAGTTCCCCCCGTGTAGTTTTCGGCTGAGCTCTCACCTTCCTCAGGATCAAGGATGCCCCACGAGGTGATATTTTGCATGGAGCCCCAGATCGATGTCGATTGACAGTCATTTTGTATGTCTTCCATTTTCTTACTATTGCACCAACAGTTGTCTCCTTCTCACCCAGCGTCTTACTTATGGTTTTGTAGCCCATTCCAGCCTTGTGCAGGTCTATGATCTTGTCCCTGACATCCTTAGAAAGCTCTTTGGCCTTGCCCATGTTGTAGAGGTTAGAGTCAGACTGATTAAATGAGTCTGTGGACAGGAGTCTTTTATACAGGTGACTATTTAAGACAGCTGTCTTTAATGCAGGCACCAAGTTGATTTGGAGCGTGTAACTGGTCTGGAGGAGGCTGAACTCTTAATGGTTGGTAGGGGATCAAATACTTATTTCTCTGTGCACAATGCAAATAAATATATATAATTTTGACTATGTGATTTTCTGTTTTCTTTTTTATATAATCTATCTCTCACTGGTAAAATTAACCTAGCCTAAAAATTCTAGACTGTTCATGTTTTTGACAGTGGGCAAACTTACAAAATCAGCAAGGGATCAATAACTTATTTCCTTCACTGTATATGTGCATTGTGTGTATCTGTAGTGTGTGGGCAGTATTTATGTATGTGTGCAGTATATATATGTGCAGTGTGTGTGCAGTATGTATGTGTGCAGTATGTATGTGTGCAGTGTGTGTATATGTAGCGTGTGGGCAGTATATATGTATGCAGTGTGGGCAGTATGTATGTATGTATGTGTGCGGTGTGTGAATATGTAACATGTGTGCATTATGTATAGGTATGTATGCAGTGTGTAGATGGTGTGTGCAGTATGTTTGTATGTATGTATGTATTAGAAACAGGGAGAGAACCTCCAGCTCACCGGTCTGCATCTCCAGCAGCGTCACTCGGATCCCCGCGACGGCCCGTGCTAAGGAACAGCAATGTAGGAGAAAAAATGATCCAGCGCTGATAGTAATTTAAAAGGGAAATGAGAGTCCCATGTTTATTGAAGAAAGATCTTAAAATCGGAGGGGAGACGCAGTCCCAAGGTGCAAGTAGTCAGGGTAGATACCCAAGCCTACGTGTTTCGAACGCGATCTGCGTTCTTAATCATGGCAAGTATGTAAGTATGTGTGCATTGTGTAGATGTAGTGTGTGCAGTATGTACACTACCATTCAAAAGTTTGGGGTCACCCAGACAATTTTGTGTTTTCCATGAAAACTCACACTTATATTTATCAAATGAGTTGCAAAATGACTAGAAAATATAGTCAAGACATTGACAAGGTTAGAAATAATGATTTTTATTTGAAGTAATAATTTTCTCCTTCAAACTTTGCTTTGTGGGAAAGGACACAGAGACATAAGAGACTTTCTACGCCAGTTTTCACACTTTTTAAGAAATGGGGCGTGGTAAAGGCAAAGGGGCTGTGATTAACCCCAGAAAACTGGCGTCAATTATAGTGAAAGTCTACGCCAGCTCCTCGCTAACATAGATTTCACTCCATGGGGCATAGCAAGGTAGAGGCCCGTGCTGGACCTCATACTTTGCCCCCCCCCCCTTCATCTGACCAAACCCTGGCCTCCCATTGGACAGTTAAATTAAAAAAATATATATACACTACCGTTCAAAAGTTTAGGGTCACTTAGAAATTTCCTTATTTGCACAGTTTTTTTCAATGAAGATAACATTAAATTAATCAGAAATACACTCTATACATTGTTAATGTGGTAAATGACTATTCTAGCAGCAAACATCTGGTTTTTAATGCAATATCTACATAGGTGTATAGAGGCCCATTCCCAGCAACCATCACTCCAGTGTTCTAATGGTACATTGTGTTTGCTAACTGTGTTAGAAGGCTAATGGATGATTAGAAAACACTTGAAAACCCTTGTGCAATTATGTTAGCACCGCTGTAAACAGTTTTGCTGTTTAGAGGAGCTATAAAACTGACCTTCCTTTGAGCTAGTTGAGAATCTGGAGCATTACATTTGTGGGTTCGATTAAACTCTCCAAATGGCTAGAAAAAGAGAGCTTTCATGTGAAACTCGACAGTCTATTCTTGTTCTTAGAAATGAAGGCTATTCCATGCGAGAAATTGCCAAGAAACTGAAGATTTCCTACAACGGTGTGTATTACTCCCTTCAGAGGACAGCACAAACAGGCTCTAACCAGAGTAGAAAGACAAGTGGGAGGCCCCACTGCACAACTGAGCAACAAGACAAGTACATTAGAGTCTCTACTTTGAGAAATAGATGCCTCACATGTCCTCAACTGGCAGCTTCATTAAATAGTACCCGCAAAACGCCAGTGTCGACGTCTACAGTGACGAGGCGACTCCGGAATGCTGGTCTTCAGGGCAGAGTGGCAAAGAAAAAGCCATATCTGAGACTGGCTAATAAAAGGAAAAGATTAATATGGGCAAAAGCACACAGACATTGGACAGAGGAAGATTGGAAAAAAGTGTTATGGACAGACGAATCGAAGTTTGAGGTGTTTGGATCACACAGAAGAACATTTGTGAGACGCAGAACAACTGAAAAGATGCTGGAAGAGTGCCTGACGCCATCTGTCAAGCATGGCGGAGGTTATGTGATGGTCTGGGGTTGCTTTGGTGCTGGTAAAGTGGGAGATTTGTACAAGGTAAAAGGGATTTTGAATAAGGAAGGCTATCACTCCATTTTGCAACGCCATGCCATACCCTGTGGACAGCGCTTGATTGGAGCCAATTTCATCCTACAACAGGACAATGACCCAAAGCACACCTCCAAATTATGCAAGAACTATTTAGGGAAGAAGCAGGCAGCTGGTATTCTATCTGTAATGGAGTGGCCAGCGCAGTCATCAGATCTCAACCCCATAGAGCTGTTGTGGGAGCAGCTTGACAGTATGGTACGCAAGAAGTGCCCATCAAGCCAATCCAACTTGTGGGAGGGACTTCTGGAAGCATGGGGTGAAATTTCTCCCGATTACCTGAGCAAATTAACAGCTAGAATGCCAAAGGTCTGCAATGCTGTAATTGCTGCAAATGGAGCATTCTTTGACGAAAGCAAAGTTTGAAGGAGAAAATTATTATTTCAAATAAAAAACATTATTTCTAACCTTGTCAATGTCTTGACTATATTTTCTAGTCATTTTGCAACTCATTTGATAAATATAAGTGTGAGTTTTCATGGAAAACACAAAATTGTCTGGGTGACCCCAAACTTTTGAACGGTAGTGTAAGTGAATACAGTGCAGTGAAATTCAGTGACTCACAGGTGACATCTTCTCAGAATGGAGTCGTTCATGTTCTCTTTTCTTCTTCATCCGACCCAGAACACCATGTTGACTTCCAGTCTTCTTCATCTCAAATGCCCAAGCGCGAACCACAAGATATGTCATGAAAGTGTTGATGTAACCTGTATACCACGTTCACGTGACCCAATGTGCCACGTCACAGCTTATTCAAATCATGGAAGCGTTCAGTCTACATGACTACCGCCCGTCATGGTGCGCATACCTTAGATCAAAATTTCGACATATAACTAACTCTAAACCTCATAAGCTAATTTTCTTTAGCTATTATACTAGGATGTACAATTCTATATTAAAATATTATCATATTAGTCATGTGTCCTACTATACCCACATCCAGCGATGGGTGGGATGGGTGAAACATAAAATAGTTTTCCATGAGTTTTGGACTGCGATGTGCTGCTGATCTCCCCTTTTGGGGGTAATATACAGGGAATATGGGGGTTATATAAGGGACTCCCATCATCCCTGTATATTCCAGCCATCATCCCCATATATAAACACCATTATCCGTGTATGAACCAGCCTACCATTATCTCAGTATAAAATCTCCATCACCCCTGTATATACCATTAGGGCGGGCACTGTCAGCTTGCTGTGGCGTGCGGGCATTGTGGCTAAAGAAGAAGTAAATGGGGTGGGCATTGAGGACACCGTGGACCAATAGGATGCCTGAAATGCCGGTATATGGGAGAAGTCCAGCAGAATCTGAAAATATGCCTCCTGATTGCTTAGGCTGGGTTCACACGACTTATTTTCAGACGTAAACGAGGCGTATTATGCCTCGTTTTACATCTGAAAATAAGGCTACAATACGTCGGCAAACATCTGCCCATTCATTTGAATGGGTTTGCCGACGTACTGTGCAGACAACCTGTCATTTACGCGTCGTCGTTTGACAGCTGTCAAACGACGACGCGTAAAAATACAGCCTCGTCAAAAGAAGTGCAGGGCACTTCTTTCAGACGTAATTTGAGCCGTTTCTTCATTGAACTCAATGAAGCACAGCTCAAAATTTACGGCTGTCAGAGAAGCCCCGCAAAATGCGAGGAGGAGCATTTACGTCTGAAACAAGGCAGCTGTTTTCTCCTGAAAACAGTCTGTCTTTTCAGACGTAAAAGCCAGCTATTGTGTGCACATACCCTTAAAGGCTATGTACACCTTTGCACAGGTTTTTTTTTAATTGCCTTGTATGTATTTTGTAAAATAAATCACATTTCTAATTGGTCTACCATTTGTCTTCTGTACCTGCAGTGTATTTCAGTTCATGGCCAGCTGCTGTATTCAGTTATCTCTCTAAGGCCCTGTTCACACCTGCGTTGGTGTGTTTCGTTGTTCTGCTCCATCAGTGGTGCAGAACAAAGGAATAACGTAAGCAACTGTTCCGTCGCACAACGGACACCGCCACCTGCCGACAGAACCCATTGACTTTAGTGGGTTCCATTGGCTTTCCGTCAGGCGGGGGACCGTGATTTTACCAGAGACAATAGTGCAGATGTGAACGAGGCCTTATCCGTCAGTCATCACCCTAATGGCAAACTGAGCAGCTCCTCCTTTGCAGGCTCATGAACAAGCATTTACTGTGGAATCTGCGCATGTGCATGGTCCTAATTACTGCATACCTCCTAACCGTCCCGGATATAGGGGGGTAGTCCAGGATTCTGGGCGCTGTTACGCTGTCCCAAGCGGCCGGTGGTATGTCTTGGTGTCAACTGTATCTGCGTCCTCAGGATGCAGATACAGTTTAATCCAATGCTAATGAAAGGGATCGTCGGCTCCCTGCTTCTGTATTAGTACCACTCGCCGAGGAATTCCCGGGCACAGCGCTACTTTAAGTGCGGAGCCCCTTGTCTCACTATCCATATATGAACATTGACGTCGGGGACTACTCCTGGAACGGAATCCACTGCCTTTGCATTGCCGATGGTCTGGCCGGGGATTCCGCTCCTAGGCGGAACCCCTGATGTCACTTTCCATATATGTACAATTACATCAAGGGCTCCTCCTGGAGAGCAATCCTTGGCCACAGCGTGGCCGACGCTCTGGACAGAGATTCTGCTCCTATAGGGAATGCCTTACGTCACTGTCCATATATGGACAGTGACGGCAGGGGCTCCTCCTGGAGTGGAATCCCTGGGGGAGTGGCACCATCTACATGGGCACTGTGTGTGACACTATCTATATGGGCACTGGCACTTTATATGTGCGCACTGGTACTAGCGGTAGCTAAGGGGGCATTAAACTGTATGGGGGCAGCTATTTGTCATTATACTGTGTATGGGGTCCTATGGGAACATAATAATGAGTGGGCTGAACCGGGTATGTGTGGGCGGAGATTACTTAGATTAGATACTTGAAAGTTGGTAGGTATGTTTACTGGTGTGTGCTGGGGCAGAGCGAGTGTGCCTACTCCAAATTTGCAGCATAAGGCAATGAGGTTGCTTTACCACATGCCAATGCTGCAATTTTGGGAATTGCTCCCTCTAGTGACCAGCACATGGAAATGTTATAAATTAGAATCTGATTTATAATATTTCCTGACTTGTGAAAAAATTAAAAAATTAAAACAATGTTTAATCACTTATATACTAACTGTTTAACTGAAAAAAAAATAATAATTCCTAGCGACACATTCCCTTTAATACTGGCGTTTCATACACCAGTCCTATTAAACAGTTTGCTGGAGTAAGATGCAACACATTTATTAACAGGCGAACGACTCTTAATAAATGTGTCGCATCTTTTAGCTGCAACGCGGCCTGTCAACAGTACTTTCTATGTGCCGTGGCCTGCTGTACATTTAAAGTACATTTTTAAAATGTATTTTATTGTCTGATTGGGGGGGCATACAGTCTGATTGGGGGGGAGGTATGGGTCTGGCACGGACCTTTGCCTTGTTACGCCCCCCAGAGATAAATCTGTGCGGCATTATACATATAGATTTCTGCTATAATTTACATCAGTTACTGGCGTAAATTATAATAAAATTGTTGGCCATTTCTGCTAAGCCCCGCTCATTTTTTGCCCCCAAAAATTATGACATTTGCGTATTTTGTGAATTTTCTACGCTAATAAACTGTTGTAGAAAGGTTAATATATTCCTCCCAAAGGCTACAGACCGTGATACAATATCTTAATGTAAGGATATGTACACTTAATTGTGCTGCAACGCTTGTTGTCTCCATTCTATGTCAGTGTGGGAAGTAGATGTCCGGCCTTATGATTTTGTGATATGTAATAGACCCAGAATCCCAATCACCAAACCAAAGAATGCAAAATAAAGACACAAAACATTATAATTGGGTGTTAAATGGTCAAAACTTTTATTATATTATATGACCAAACCCAAAATGGCAAACCTCCGACTCACGAAGAGTCACCCTCCAGCACGCAGGAAAGGAAAAACCCCCTGTGGGGGAAACCTCTAGGGAAACCATGGCTGGAGGATTGCCCTTCCTCTAGGCTTAGAAGGTGCCAAAATATAATTTGTAACATAATTTATACGTTTTCTCAGATTTTTAAGGAAAGACAATACAATGAACGAACGAACGAACGAACGAACGAACGAACGACATAAAACACATAAATCGGCTGATCTGGATGGCTAGGCGGGTGTCTCTCTTCCTGGGCACCCATTAAAATTAATGGGCGATCCACGGATGAGACGGGTCCTCCAGATGCCTCCTTGTAGCATCTGTCTCCGCTCTGGCTAATAGAGGGGGATCTCCTGCTGGAAACCCCCCTCTATTACAGACAACCCGTATGAAGAGGATGTGATGAAGAAGTGGTCTGGGGTGAAGGGTTTCCCTGCTAGAACCTCCAAATTACATCAGGTCGGTATTGGTGGGGAAGTCAAGCTCAAGGTCCTCAGTCCCATCCAATATGGCGCTGAATGTGGCAGTAAAACTTTCTAATATGGAATCTTCTTTATGTCATAAACATTTGTATTTATGACATCAGCACCTTCATCATCATTACTACAGGAATTTATTACCACTGCCCAACTCATACATTGTGACGTCACCCACAGTGGTCTGAAGTGTTAACCCTTTAATGACTGGAAATGAACTTAGTACAGAGGCCATAAAGCTGAATAGAACATATCAGCGGCCATAAAGGAAAAGGGATAATGCAGGGAGCATCTCCGCACAAGAACTATCCATGACAAAGAGTTCTCCAGGATGAGATAACTTATCTGCTTTCTCCAAAAACCAGCACCACGCCTGTCCATAGGTTGTGTGTGGTATTACAGCTCATTACCATTCACTTCAATGGAGCTAACCTGCAATACCAGATACAACCTGTGGATAGGTGTGGTGCTGTTTTTGGAAGAAAGCAGCCATATTTTTATAACTCTGCACAGCTCCTGTTAGAAATAGTTAAAATAAAGTGGGGGGAGAAGGAGAAGAAGGGGAGAGGGAAAGAAGAAAGTAAAAAAAAGGGAAAAAGAGGAACTCTGAGGTAAAAGATATCAAACTAGACTGAAAGGAGTCTGCTGGAGGTGCCAGATGGAAAGACATATTTCTGCCATGGGGACCAGATTAGTTGAAATGTATCTTGAAGGGGGGCTTCAGAGAGTGGGTTTTAACCCCTTCCCGCCCTATGAAGTGCTGTTGCATTGAAAAACTATGCAGTTCATCTTCGAATGCAGCGTCACAAAAACAAATTATTTAGTAAAAAATAAAACTATATAAATTTGGTATCGCCATAATCGTAACGACACGCAGAATCAAGTTATCATGATATTCATGCCACCCGATGAACACTGTAAAATCAAAACAGAAATGGCGGAATTACAGGTTTTTTGTTCAATTCACCCCACAAAATGTAGGTTTTTTTACATTGTTTTTTTAATACATTATATGGTACATTAGGCTGCAGGGTAAATTCCACGTAAACAGCGTCATTCATCGGTTAACTGTTTAAATGATACCAGTTCAAGTGACCTTTATCGAAAAACACTATAAGACATTTTTTCCCAATTAACCTTTTAATTGGGGCTAGCATGTGTGATACTGTCTGCTAAGCCATTGTATCTCAGCATATTTATTATATGTGATACTGTCTGCTGAGCCGCTGTCTCCTATCAAGTAGCAGAGCTATCAGGTGTCATAGTCTTAGGGTTCACACGCAAAGTCAAAAATGGCTGAAAATTACAGAGCTGTTTTCAGAGAACACAGCCTATGATTTACAGCCGTTTTTGAAGCTGTAAACGTTTTTTGAGGTGTTTTTTTCTAGCTGTTTTTGGAGCTGTTTTTCCATTGACACAATGAAAAACATCTCCAAAAACGGCTCAAGAAGTGACATGCTCCTTTTTACGTGCCGTTTTAAAATACAATAGGCAGATGTTTGAAGGCATTGGGCTACCGATTTTTCAGGCGTATTTGAAGGCGTTTACGCTCCGAAATACGCCTGAAAACACAGCGTGTGAATATACCCTTATAGATACGCTGTCTCAGATATATATATCTTTTTTTTTTGTTTTTTTTAGGGGTGTGGGCAAAACACATGTCTTGTGGCACAAAACAGTCTGATTAGTGGGGGAGATACAGGGTCTGGCTTAGGCCTTTTGTTGCACACTCAATGTAAAATTGTACACTAGCTCGGAGCTGGTGTTGATTTCTGCTTTACTTTACGCCCGTTACTGGCGTAAATTATAGTAAAATTGTTGGCCCTTTCCGCAAAGCGCCACACACTTTTCAAAAAAGTGCCAAAGGCAGCGAAAAGTGACCGAAAACTTTCCTGCACTTTTGGGATTTTTCTATGCCAGATAAGAGGCTTAGCAAGGTTAATAAATTCTCGTCTAAGGCTACAGACAGTAATACAATATCTTAATGCAAGGATCTGTACACTCAGTGTCTGACTGAGGTACCTTGGACCCACCAAAGGAAATCATTCTTGGGGGTCTACCCTTCAACTATATAGAAATAATTTAAACACTCTTAAATGTGTACTAAAAACGTGTGTTGTAAAACAAAGACCAGTATTCCCACCATATTGTGACAGATATCAGTCCTACACAGGCATTCTGCAGACCATATAAGTGAATACAGTGCAGTGAAATTCAGTGACTCACATGTGACATCTTCTTAGATTGGAGTCGTTCACGTTCTCTTTTCTTCTTCAGCTGGCCCAGAACGCCATGATGACTTATTCCAGTCTTCTTCATCTCCAATGCCCAAGCGTGAACCACAAGATACGTCATGACAGTGTTGATGTAACCTAGATACCACGTGTAATGACTGGGTAGGGATACAGACAGGTGAACCCTAATCTACCCGCCTCTCAGTCCCTGCCTACTTGCACGGCCCGTCCTAGGCGACGGCGTACAACTGGGCGATGGTCCCTACGCTCAATATGTGCACGACAGACAAACAGACAAGTGTACACAGAAGCTAAGGGAAATGGGGCAGTTGCCCACGGCAACACAGTGAGCAACAGGCGTAGTGAACGAGTCGAGTCAAAACAGGAGTGTACCAGGTACCAAACACAGAGCAGGAGCGTAGTCAGTAAAGCCAGGGTCAAAATGAAGCAAGGTCAATAATAATAGCAGGAGCAGCAGAGCCAGAAAACAGGAAAGAATCACAGGCAAAGACAAGCAGGAAATGAAGGTATAAATAGACCGAGGCCGGGAGCTAGAACCGTCTGGCCAGGCTGTAATAGGTTCTCCCACTCCTGAGCCTACCAGCCTGAGTGGTAGCAGATCGAGTCACTCTATCAGACCTAGGAGCAGGTGCAGACTGATTAACCACGGGCGTCGACACAGAAGCTGTGTCTGGCAGATCCTTTACACCACGTTCCTGTGACCTAATGTGCCACGTCACAGCGTATTCAAATCATGGAAGTGTCCAGTCTACATGACTACCGACTGTCATGGTGTGCAAACCTTAGATCAAACTGTTGACATATAACTAACTGACTCTAAACCTCATAGGGTAATTTTCTTTAGCTATTATACCAGGATGTAGGCGGAGGAGTAGGCTAAGAGAACGGAAAGTGGCCGAGGCGGGAGTTGGGCCAGAGTGAATATGACGCTTGACTGGGGTCTGGGGAGGGGAAGGGGAGAGAGACAGGTGGGAAGGTGGGAGCAGAGGGGCAACACGAAAAAAATTATTAAACTGAATCTACTGCTTTAAAACAGTCACTCACCAAGTTGCGGAGCTGGCCCCTGCATGGATCCCATTCCTTTCTACAAACCAATTAACGCTAATCATAACCTTGATGAGCGGCGGCTGCCCACTTTATTTTACTTTTGTGGCCAGGCCCCTGACAGTAGTACCAGTCGTGTGAATAGTGTGAATAGCCCCATTAGGGGTCTATCATTCCTAATGCAGCCGGCTGCCGGCCGATTTATGAACGGCCGGCACCCGGACGGGAAACCCTGCCGTGTGAATGAGGCCTAAAAGGACCTTTATTTCCTCAGACACCACCATAACTAGGCATTGGAGCCAACCCTTCCACCTTAGCGGGTAAAGATTAACCTTCTAAAAGGTTCACGCACCGATCATATACTGATGACCTATCCAGTGGATAGGTCATCAGTTGTCAGAACGTGGAAAACCCTTTTAAAGGGAAGGTGTCACGGAAATGTTTTTTATATATATATATATATATATATATATATATATATATAATATTGCTTTTAGTATGTCATTTAAATAAATTGTATTTATTTGTGTTTTTTTGTTGTACTTTTTACTTTTTTCCTTCTTTTACTTCTCTATGGGGGCTGCCATTTTTTTTTTCATCTCTGTATCTGTCCATTAACGACACATACAGAGATGGAATACGGCACATACATTCCCATAGAGAATGCGAACGGGAGCCGTTCCATTCACTATAGTGTATGCCGTCTGTGTGGGAACGGCGCATGCGCCACTCCCACACAGATCAAAAGAAAAGTCTTTAGTAGAGCGACATCCAGCGCTATTTTCATGTGGACCGGAAGCCACGGCCGGACAGTAAGATGACTACTTCCGGTCGCGGCTTCCGGCCATATGTTGAAGGCAGAGCAGATGCAAGGACTAGGAGCGGCAGGGCGGAGGCGGCGGCAAGAGCAGGTAAGTTATGTTTGTGTATGTGATGTGTGTGTATGTTAGTGTTATACTTTCTGCTGAGCACTGTATCTAATCTTCCTACACTGTGCACTCGCTCAGAAAATGGCGGCACACAGTGTAGGAGGTTTGAAGATTCAACCCCCTTCTTTCTCCTGGCACTAGGCAGGATAAAGGAGGGGGGATTCTGTGAGGACACTAGAGCGAGTGTGTCTACTACAAATTTGCAGCATAAGGCAATGAGGTTGCTTTACCACATGCCAATGCGGCAATTTTGAGAATTGCTCCCTCTAGTGACCAGCACATGGAAATGTTATAAATTAGAATCTAATTTATAATATTTCCTGAAAAAAATAAAATAAAATTTCTAGCAACACATTCCCTTTAATACTGGCGTTTCATACACCAGTCCTATTAAACAGTTTGCTGGAGTAAGATGCAACACATTTATTAACAGGCGAAAGACTCTTAATAAATGTGTTGCATCTTTTAGCTGCAACGCGGCCTGTCATCAGTACTTTCTACGTGCTGCGGCGTGCTGTAAGAGCCTGAGGGAATCCGGGAGGGAGAATCGGAGTGGTGAGGTAAGTACATTTTTAAAATGTATTTTATTGTCTGATTGGGGGGCAAACAGTATGATTGGGGGGAGGTATGGGTCTGGCACGGAACTTTGCCTTGTTACGCTCCCCAGAGATAAATCTGGGCCGCACTATACATATAGATTTCTGCTATAATTTACATCAGTTACTGGCGTAACTTATAGTAAAATTGTTGGCCATTTCTGCTAAGCCCCGCCCATTTTTTGCACCCCAAAAATGTCAACATTTGTGTATTTTAGTAAACTGTTGTAGAAAGGTTAATATATTCCCCCCAAAGGCTACAGACTGTAATACAATATCTTAACCCCTTCCCTCTTTAGCCACTTTTGACCTTCCTGACAGAGCCTCATTTTTCAAATCTGACATGTGTCACTTTATGTGGTAATAACGTCGGATTGCTTTTAGCTATCCAAGCGATTCTGAGATTGTTTTCTCATGACACATTGGACTTGATGTTACTGGGCAAAATTTGCTCGATATGTTCAGTATTTAATTGTGAAAAACACCAAAATTTAGCCAAAAATTGCAAACATTTGCATTTTTCTCAACTTAAATTTATCTGCTTGTAAGACAGGCAGTTATAACACACAAAATTGTTGCTAACTAACATCCCCCATATGTCTACTTTAGTTTGGCATCGTCTTTTGAACATCCTCTTATTTTTCTAGGACGTTACAAGGCTTTGAACTTTAGCAGCAATTTCTCACATTTTCAAGAACATTTCAAAAGGCTATTTTTACAGGGGCCCGTTCACTTGTGAAGTGGCTTTGAGGGCCTTATATATTAGAAACCCAAAAAAAGTCACCCCATTTTGAAAACTTCACCCCTCAAAGTATTCAAAACAGCATTTAGAACATTTCTTAACCCTTTAAACTTTTCACAGGAATTAAAGCAATGTAGGGGTGAAATTTACAAATAAATTTTTAATCCATTTTTATTTATAACACAGAAAGTTTTTCCATAGAAATGCAACTCAATATTTATTGCCCAGATTCTGCAGTTTTAGGAAATATCCCATATGTGGCCATAGCGTGCTACTGGACTGAAGCACCGGCCTCAGAAGCAAAGGAGCACCTAGTGGATTTTGGGCCCTTATTTTTATTCGAATATATTTTAGGCACCATGTCAGGTTTCAAGGGCTCTTGCGGTGCCAAAACAGTGGAAATCCACCAAAAGTGATCCCATTTGAGAAACTACACACCTCAAGGAAATTATCTAGGTGTATACTGAGCGTTTTGACCCCGCAGGTTTTTTGCAGAAATTATTGGAAGTAGGCCCTGAAAATAAAAATCGACATTTTTTCAAAGAAAATGTAGGTAAAGCTAATTTTTTCTCATTTCCACAAGGACTGAAGGAAAAAAGGCACCACAACATTTGTAAAGCAATTTCTCCCGAGTAAAACAATACCCCACATGTGGTAATAAATGGCTGTTTGGACACACGGCAGGGCTTAGAACGGATGGAGCACCATTTGGCTTTTGGAGTTCACATTTAGCAGCAATGGTTTGCGGAGGCCATGTCACATTTACAAAGCCCCTGAGGGGATAAAACAGTGTAAACCCCCCACAAGTGACCTCATTTTGGAAACTACACCCATTGAGGAAATTATCTAGGGGTATACTGAGCGTTTTGACCCCACAGGTTTTTTGCAGAAATTATTGGAAGTAGGCCCTGAAAATAAAAATCTACATATTTTCAAAGAAAATGTAGTTTTAGCACATTTTTTCTCATTTCCACAAAGACTGAAGGAGAAAAAGCCAGCAAAATTTGTAAAGCAATTTCTCCCGAGTAAAACAGTACCCCACATGTGGTAATAAACGGCTGTTTGGACACACGGCAGGGCTTAGAATGGAAAGAGCGCTATTTGGCTTTTGGAGATCACATTTAGCAGGAATGGTTTGCGGAGGCAATGTCGCATTTGCAAAGCCCCTGAGGGGCAAAACAATGAAAACGCCCAAATAGTGACTCCCTTTAGGAAACTACACCCCTTGAGGAATCCATCTAGGAGTATTGTGAGCATTTTGACCCCATAGATGTTTCATAGAATTTATTAGAATTGGGCAGTGAAAATAAAAACAATCCTTTTTCTTCAATAAGACGTAGTTTTACCGCAAATTTTTGGGATTTCTCAACAAATAATGCAAAAAAAGAACACAACATTTGTAAAGCAATTTCTCCTGAGTACGGCAATACCCCATATGTGGTCATAAACGGCTGTTTGGGCACACGGCAAGGCTCAGAAAGGAAAGAGCGCCATTTGGAGTGCAGATTTTGCTGGATTGGTTTCTGGGCACCTGTGGGACCAAAACTGTGGATACCCCGCAGAAGTGACCACATTTTGGAAACTACGCCCTCAATGCATTTACCTAGGGGTGTAGTGAGCATGTTAACCCTGCAGGTGTTTTGTAGAAATTAGTGTGCACTCGATGTTGCAGAGTGAAAATGGGATTTTTTTTCCATAGATATGCCAATATGTGGTGCCCAGCTTGCGCCACCATAACAAGACAGCTCTCTAATTATTATGCTGGGTTTCCTGGTTTTAGAAACACCCTTCATGTTGCCCTAATCTTTTGCCGAACATTCGACCAGGCTCAGGAGTGAAAGCGTACCATGCAAAATCGAGGCCTAATTTGGCGATTTATAAAGTATTGGATCACAATTGCAGAGGCTCAGATGTGAAATAATAAAAAGAAAGCCCTGAGAAGTGACCCCATTTGGAAACTGCACCCCTCAAGGCATCTATTAAGGGGTGTAGTGAGCATTTTCACCCACAGGTATTTTCCATAAATGATTGCGCTGCGGGTGGTGCAAAGTAAAAATTGATATTTTTCTCTAGAAATGCCATTTCAATGGCAAATATGTCATACCCAGCTTATGTCACTGGAGACACACACCCCAAAATTTTTTAAAAGGGTTCTCCCGGGTATGACGATGCCATATATGTGGAAGGAAACTGCTGTTTGGGCACACTGTAGGGTTCAGATGGGTGGGAGCGTCATTTGGCTTTTGGAGCGTGGAATTTGCTTGGTAATAGTTTTGTTTGGAGTGTTTCCGTTTATAACGTGGGGCATATGTGAGCTGGGCAGAGTACATCAGGGGCATAGTCAGGGGGTATAATAATGGGGTAAAAAAACAATAAAATAATCCATTTATGTGTGTTACGCTGTGAAGCAATCCTTTCTGCACAGGCCAGTGTCGCACTGATATATGGCGTCCTTTCTTATGCCCCTTTTGGTCCGCATATGTGCAGTTTGGGGAATTTTGCTGTGAAGTGTTGTCCTGGTATAATACGGGCACCCTCACTTCCAGCAGATATGTTTGGGCCCTCCCCTTCCTGGTTCCCTAATTTTAGATCCTTGATAAATCGCCTCCTGAAACAGAGGAAATGTTCCCCTCGGGCACAACTGCATATTTTTTATTTCCTGACTTATTGGAGCCATAACTAATTTTATTTTTTCATAGACATAGCGGTATGAGGGCTGTTTTTTTGCAGGACAAGCTGTAACGATTATTGTTACCATTTTCGGGTACATGCGACTTTTTGATCACCTTTCATCCTATTTTTTGGAAGGCCAGGTAAACAAAAAAACGCAATTCTGGCACAGCTTTTTTTTTTTTTTTTATACAGTGTTCACCATGAGTTATACATTACCAGTTAACTTTATTATGTGGATCCGTACGATTCCGGAAATACCTAATTTATAGAACTTTTTTATGTTTGACAACATTTTTCACATTAAAATTGCTTTTGTAACAAGGATGTATTTTTTCTGTCGCCAAGTTGTGAGAACCATATCTTTCCAATTTCTTTGTCGACGGAGCTGTATGAGGGCTTGTTTTTTGCGAGCCAATCTATAGTTTTTATAGGTACCATTTTTGGATACGTGCAACGTTTTGATCACTTTTTATTCCAATATTTGTAGGGCAGAGTGACCAAAAAACAGAAACTCGGGTATAGTTTTTTACAGGTTTTTTTTACGCTGTTCACCGTGTGCAATAAATAATATAATATTTTGATACATCAGGTCGTTACGGTCGCGGCAATACCAAATACGTATGGTTTATTATTTTTTTTCAATAATAAAGGACTTGATAAGCGAAAAAGGGCGATAGTGTTTTATTTTATTACTTGAAACTTTTATTGTTTTCAAACTTCAATTCTTTTCATTTTTTTCTAATACTTTGCACTACCTACGTAGTGCAATGTATTAGATCTGTCAGTTATTCACTGACAGCAAGCCGATTAGGCTTCGCCTCCCGGCGGGGCCTAATCGGCTTCCGTAATAGCAGAGCAGGAGGCCATTGTGTCTCCTGTTGCCATAGCCAGCAGTCGCCAGTCCTGATTGCCTGTCAGGGCTGGTGATCTGCTAGTAACCACTACGATGCAGTAATCGCTTTCGATTGCTGCATCAAGGGGGATAATGGCAGGGATTGGAGCTAGCTCCGGTTCCTGCCATTAAAGGTGGATGCCATCTTTCCGGCGGCTACGGAAGCCGATCAGGCTCCGCCGCCGGGCGGATCTTGACCATCTTCTGTATTAGGCAGACCGGGAGGCCAGTATTAGGCCTCCGGTTGCCATTGCAGCCACCGGAACCCCGGCAATTTCATTGCTGGGGTTCCGATGAGCTGCAAACACCTTAAGTGCAGCACTCGCATTTGAGCGCTGCACTTATGGGGTTAATGGCGGGGATCGAAGCTAATTTCGGTCCCCGCCATTACAGCCGGATGTCAGCTGTAAGATACAGCTGAGATCCGGGGATGATGGCACCGACCCAGCTTCTGGGCCGTTGCCAAACATTTGGCGTATGGATACGGCAATTTGCGGGAAGTCATAACTTTCCATGGCGTACCCATACGGCAAATGTCAGGAAGGGGTTAATGTAAGGATGTGTACACTTAATTGTGCAGCAACGTTTGTTGTCTCCATTCTATGTCAGTGTGGGAAGTAGATGTCCGGCCTTATGATTTTGTGATATGTGATAGACCCAGATTCCCAATCACCAAACCAAAGAATGCAAAATAAAGACACAAAACATTATAATTGGGTGTTAAATGGTCAAAACTTTTATTATATTATATGACCAAACCCAAAATGGCAAACCTCCGACTCACGAAGAGTCACCCTCCAGCACGCAGGAAAGGAAAAACCCCCTGTGGGGGAAACCTCTAGGGAAACCATGGCTGGAGGATTGCCCTTCCTCTGGGCTTAGAAGGTGCCAAAATAGAATTTGTAACAGAATTTGTACGTTTTCTCAGATTTTCAAGGAAAGACAATACAATGAACGAACAACATAAAACACATAAATCGGCTGATCTGGTTGGCTAGGCGGGTGTCTCTCTTCCTGGGCACCCTTTAAAATGAATGGGTGATCCACGGATGAGACGGGTCCTCCAGATGCCTCCTTGTAGCATCTGTCTCCGCTCCGGCCAATAGAAGGGGATCTCCTGCTGGAAACCCCCCTCTATTACAGACAACCCGTATGAAGAGGATGGCATCACTGTGATGAAGAAGTGGTCTTGGGTGTAGCGTTTCCCTGCTAGAATCTCCAAATTACATCAAGTCGGCATTGGTGGGGAAGTCAAGCTCAAGGTCCTCAGTCCCATCCAATATGGCACTGAATGTGGCAGTAAAACCTTCTAATATGGAATCTTCTTTATGTCATAAACATTTGTATTTATGACATCAGCGCATTCATCATCATTACTGCAGGAGTTTATTAACACTGCCGCCTCATTCATTGTGACGTCACCCACAGTGGTCTGAAGTGTTAACCCTTTACTGACTGGCAGTGTACTTACCACAGAGGCCATAAAGCTGAATAGAACATATCAGCGGCCATAAAGGAAAAGGGATATTGCAGGGAGCATCTCCGCACAAGAACAATGCATGACAAAGGGTTGTCCAGGATAAGATAACTTGTCTGCTTTCTCCAAAAACCAGCACCACACCTGTCCATAGGTTGTGTGTGGTATTACAGCTCATTACCATTCACTTCAATGGAGCAAACCTGCAATACCAGATACAACCTGTGGATAGGTGTGGTGCTGTTTTTGAAAGAAAGCAGCCATATTTTTCTAACTCTGCACAGCCCCTGTTAGAAATAGTTAAAAAAAAGGGGGGGAGAAAATAAATTAAAAAAAGGTAAAAAGAGGAACTCTGAGGTAAAATAAATCAAACTAGACTGAAAGGAGTCTGCTGGAGGTGCCAGATGGAAAGACATATTTCTGCCATGGGGACCAGATTAGTTGAAATGTATCTTGAAGGGGGGGCTTCAGAGAGTGGGTTTTAACCCCTTATAGCCCTATGAAGTGCTGTTGCATTGAAAAACTATGCAGTTCATCTTCGAATGCAGCGTCACAAAAACAAATTATTTTGTAAAAAATAAAACTATATAAATTTGGTATCACCATAATCGTAACGACCCGCAGAATCAAGTTATCATGCAATTCATGCCACCCGATGAACATTGTAAAATCAAAACAGAAATGGTGGAATTACAGGTTTTTTTTCAATTCACCCCACAAAATGTATGCTTTTTTACATTTTTTAAAATACATTATATATTACATTAGGCCGCAGGGTAAATTCCACATAAACAGTGCCATTTATGGGTTAACTGTTTAAATGATACCAGTTCAAGTGACTTTTATCGAAAAACACCATAAGAATTTTTTTCACAATTAACCTTCTAATTGGGCCTAGAATGTGTGATACTGTCTGCTAAGCCGTTGTATCTAAGTAGACCTAAGTAGACAAAAGTCGATGGTCCAGCGCAGTCAGGTTTAAAACAGAACGTAGTTCCAATTTTATTTGGATGGTTAAAACAAGATCATTCCCGAATGCAAGGGTGAAAATGTAGGTAAGGTGCCTACGCGTTTCAGACGTATACCACGTTCTTCCTCATGGCTTTAATGCTAACAACTAAATGTCAGAACGAGGTCTATATCTGGTTGCCAACAGGTGAAAATTAGTGATGTCACACAGAAAAGTGGTGCTGTCCAGCATAGTAGTGCTGAACTAGGGAGACGCCTATAAAGCATCAGCATTCTATGAATAAAAGCTATCCAGCACGGTGGAGCTGTCCAGCAGAAGTGGTGCTGAAACAGAGAGCCGGTGATAGAACATCACTGCTCCACTAGTAAGTTATGTGCTTATAGCGTTGATTGATGAATATTTATAAATAATAAAATGAGGGATAACAATGACCCAAATCTATCCTAGAGTAGTGGATAGAATATTAATGCTAATTTCTGTTTATTAGGCTGTCGGATATAAACCTCTGAAATACTCACATCGAAAAATTAAAACATGAATAGACGCTAAAAAATACATCATTTAACCCCTTAGTGACCACTAATACGCCTTTTTACGTCGGTCACTAATGGGCTTTAGGCTAGGCTGATGCCTTTTCACGTCAGCCTAGTCTAAGTCCTGCACGGGTCTCCTGTGCAGGCAGGAGCCGGGGCTCTGCTGTCTGATGAAGTTTACTTCGATCGCGGCCGTTTAACCCGTTAAATGCCGCCTTCAATAGCGACCGCGGCATTTAACTTTGTTTACAGAGGGAGTGCGCTCCCTTTGTCACCCATCGGCGGCCCGCGAATGAAATCGCGGGTCTCCGATGGGGTGTCATGGCAGCCGGGGGCTTGATAAAAGCCCCCAGGTCTGCCCTGGACATATTCCTGTTAGGACGCGCCGGAGGCACGTCCTAACAGATTGCCTGTCAGATTTACACTGACAGGCAATAATGCTCTGGTATACGAAGTAAAAAAAAACGCAAAAAACCATGGCGAAATTGCAATTTTTTTCCATTGCCCCCCCAAAAAGTCATAATAAAAATGAATCAATAAGTCCCATGCACCCCAAAACAGTACCATTCAAAACTACGTCTCGTCCCGCAGAAAACAATCAACCAAAAAATCACTACATTGATGGAAAAATAAAAAAATTACGGCTCTTGGAAAGCGACGATGCAAAAGCAAATAATTTTAGTTCAAAAGTGTTTTTATTGTGCAAAAGTCGTAAAACATAAAAAAAACTCTACATATGTGGTATCGCCGTAATCGTACCGACCCATAGAATAAAAGTAACATGTTATTTACGTCACACAGTGAACGGCGTCAATTTAAAAACGCATAGAACAATGGCGGAATTTCAGTTTTTTTTTATAATCCCCCCCAAAAAGGTTAATAAAAGTTAATATAAAAATAATAAGTATGTACCCAAAAATGGTGCTATTAAAAAGCACAACTAATCCCGCAAAAAACAAGTCCTCATACAGCTATGTAGACGAAAAAATAAAAAAGTTATAGCTCTTTGAATGCGACTATAGAAAAACAAATAAAATAGCTTGGTCATTAAGGCCTAAAATGGGCTGGTCACTAAGGGGTTAAACAGTTTAAAACAATACATGAACTGGAAAGAAGGGGAATTATGTATTGGTCTTCAAGGATAATTAGTATTGGAAAATTTGTTTTCCTTTGTATACTAGACCGTCAAACGGGAAATCTGATGGGGGAAGGACCCGTTAATATGGATAATTAGGTGTCATCTGTAAAAGCCATGAACATTAACAGGTATTATTGATTATTAGGCCATATTAGATTCTACCGATCATTTCATAGATTATTTTACTATTAGTGGAACATTAATTCTTTTTTTAAGTTCAAACCTTTAGGAAACCTCGTTTTTAGTGTAAATATCCAGTATGCTTCACGTGATAAGATTTTATGTTTGATGTTCCCCCCTCTGGTTGGAGTTTTGACTTTTTTTCTGGCATAACATCTCAGACTTGTAATTGATCTATTATGGAAGGTTATGAAATGTTTTACAACATTAGTGATGTTAGTGAGGTTAGGATTTCTTATATAGCCCAAATGTTCTAGTATCCTAGTTTTACATTTGCGGCTGGTGCAACCCACATACATTAGGTTGCATTCCAAACACTCCACAATGTATATTACTGCCTCACTGTTGCAATTAATGTAAGTTTGAATTGAAAAATGTGTATTGTTATCTGAATCTCTGAAGTTCTTAGTAGGCTTAGCATATGAACAGATTTTACATGGATGCGAGCCGCATTTAAAGAAACCCGTATATTGAAGCCATGTCAGTTTGGGAATGTTTGAGGAAAATATAGAAGGAGACAATAGATCACCTAAGGAAGGAGCTTTTCTGGATACAACACGGCAACCATCTTTCAAAATATCTGACAGAGCCTCGTCTTCCATTAGGATGGCTACATTTTTATGGACGATTTTCTTTATTTCATTAAACTGACTACTGTGTTGTAACACCAAAGTAGGTACGTTTAGACCAGTATCTTTATTATTATGTTTTGGCTCTAGAAGTATATATCGGGGCTTTTTTTCTACAATGGAGGTTGCTCTTTTGAGGGTCCATTCTGCATACCCTCTTTTGCGTAGTCTCCTACAAATTTGCTGTTGTTCCACCCGGTAATTGGGGTCGTTACTACAATTTATTTTTGCTCTGTACATTTCTCCCACTGGGATTGATGAGATGGTTTGTCTGGGGTGATCGCTTGTAGCATGCAAGATAGTGTTCCCTGAAATCGGCTTACGGTATGTTTTAGTGTTGATTATTTCCCCTGCATGTCCTTTGAGTTCTAGGTCCAGAAACTGGATAGTATCTTTTTGTGAAAAATAGGTAAATTTCAATTTGAATTGGTTGTCATTAAGATAATTGATGAAATTTGGGATATCTGACATATTGCCTTCCCATATAAATAGCAGGTCGTCTATATACCTTGCATACCAGTTAATAGATCTGCCAAAAGAGTTATCACTAGAAAAAATGAAAAGTTCCTCCCACCAAGCCATCACAAGATTAGCCAAAGAAGGGGAGAATTTAGCTCCAATTGATACTCACTTAAGTTGTAGGTAAAACAACCCATCGAACTGGAAGAAATTGTGTGTCATCAGGAAGACAAGGACCTCAAGTGTATATGATTGTAGCTCAAAGCTGTAGTTCCTGTGTTTAAAAAGATGATATTCTAGTGCCCTATGGGCTATTTCGTGTGGAATGCTGGTATAAAGTGAGGTCACATCACAGCTCAGCCATGTAAATTTATTTTCCCATCTTTTTTTGTGAAATGAGCATAACACATCTCTGGTGTCACGTAAATGGCCCAGGGTTCTTAATGCAAGGGGTTGTAACAAGGAGTCTAGCCATTCAGAGAGTTTTTCTGTTAGTGATCCTATCCCTGACACTATGGGGCGCATAGGTGGGGGGTTTATGCCTTTATGAGTCTTGGACAATGCGTGCATGATTGGAATTTGAGGGACATTGGACCATAATATATTCTGCTTGTTTACTTGTTAATACGCCACTACCTAAACCATCGTTTATTCGTTTGTTGAGCTTTTTTTGGAGCATGGATGTTGGATTACATGTTAGTTTTTATATGTGTCTGTGTCTGCTAGAAGTTTCAAAATTTGGGTTTTGTACATTTCCCTATCTAGCACAGTGATACTGCCCCCTTTATCCGACCTCTTAATAATAATACCCTTGTTATTTTTTAACAATTTTTTTGCCATATTCACCTCTTTAGAGATATTAAAGTTCTTATTGCAACACTTCGAATTTTCAGATAGTTGCTGGAGATCCTTTTCAATTGCCCATTGAAATCTGTCCATAGAGTCTGTCCTAGATGCCAGAGGATAGAAGCTTGGATTTTTCGTAACAAAGTCCGCAGAAAAATGAATATTTCTTATAGGAAGTTCTGGGTTCAGACTCTCTAAGCATTGGATTGCCCTATGTTCCTCAAACGATAGTGATCTATGGTCATGGATGTTTGTATTGGATTCTCTGAGATAAAAATCTTCGGAGTCTGTTGTCATTGAGAGCGTATTATAAAAATGCCTCTTTACTGTTAAATTCCTTACAAATCTATTAATGTCCAGAAGTGTGTTGAAAGAATCGAACATGCGATTAGGGGCAAAATTGAGGCCCAACGACAGAACTTTGACTTGTGCTGGAGTCAGTTCGGATGAGTAAAGGTTGATCACATTAATGCTGAGTGTGGATTCCTGCGGTTCCGTAGGCGGCGGGTTTTGTTCCTGGTCTGTTTGGGTGATGTTTCCTACCGCCCCTCCTTTCCCGTTTTTTTACTTCCTTGGTTTGCTGACTGGTTGGTATCTTTGGGAGTATAGGTTCCTAGAGTTATCACTATCTGAGGCTTCATTAAAGGCATGGTGTTGCCCGAAAAACATGTTTGTTTTTTTTTAATTAAACATTTAGTGTGTGGGTGATTAAACATTGTTCAAATTTTTTTTATTTTTTTCACGAGTCAGGAAATATTATAAATTATTTCTAATTTATAATACTACCCATTTTTGGTCACTAGATGGAGCTATTTCCCAAAATTGCAGCATTGCAACATTGGGTTAAAAGCTCTCGCTCTAGTGAGCTCTCAGCATCCCCCCCTCCTTTATCCTGGCTAGTGCCGGGATAAACGAGGGGTTTGAACGGTGTAACCTCCTACACTGTGTGTCGCCATTTTTTGAGCTAACACACAGCGTAGTAGGTTTACATACAGTAGTAAACACACACAAACACGAACATACATTGAAATCTCTTACCTGCTTCTGCCGCCGCGGCTCCCTCCGGCCCGTCCGCTCCGTTTGCTGCCGCTGGTCCAAGTGCACAAATCCGGAAGCCGCGACCGGAAGTAGTAATATTACTGTCCGGCCGCGACTTCCGGTCCACAGGAAAATGGCGCCGGATGGCGCCAATTTCGAATTGGACTGTGTGGGAGCGGCGCATGCGCAGTTCCCACACAGACGCCGTACACGGAAGTCAATGGGACGGGAGCCGTTCGCAGTCCCTATGGGACTGTGGCTGCCATATTCCATGTCTGTATGTGTCGTTAATCGACACAGACAGAAATGGAACAAAAAATGGCAGCCCCCATAGGGAAGAAAAAGTGAAAAAATAGAAAAAAGTAACACACAAACACACAAATAAATAAAAACGTTTTTAATAAAACACTAACATAAAACTGACATGAAAAAAAAAATTTTGGTGACACTATTCCTTTAAATACTTCAATTGAATCAGGTACCGAGGAGCTGAAACTGACTCTATTCAGACATACTTAGCATTGGTGGCAGAAGCAGGAGCCATAGCAGGTCGTTGGAGGAGAGAGACAGGACAGGGGAGGTGAGCCAGTTCCTGGTGGTGTGGGAGGCAGGCAGGCATGCAGGTCCCAGCTGGTGGTGAGGTCATCTTCAGCTAGCTCCAGCTATTTAACCCTGTCGGTACGCTCGTAGCGGGGGATGTGGCGCTTGCCCCTGGCTAGCATGGGTCGGCATGGTGATAATGTATCACCAGCCGACTCATGAGCGCCCGCACGAGACAGTCCGTGCATGCGGGAGACTTGAAATGGAGACAGGGGATAACTATCCCTTGTCTCCATGGTTTCCAAACAAAGCAGGGCCATGCTAATTGTCCTGCTTCGCTTAGAACCGCATTCATGACCAGGGCTGTTGTTGGTACAGCCCTGGCTCATGATACATTATATGTATTATACACCACATATATATTATATATATGTGTATATATATATATACATATACACTGTATATATACACACATATACATACACACTATATATATATATATATATATATATATATATATATATATATAGGGACACTTCCCTTTACAATCCCCCTGTTGTCGGGGACTCGACAATGCAATTTGGGGAAGTGTTTGTGGGGTTCTATTTACCCCCTCAACCTCCCTGGTTACTGGTAATGGTCTGAGATGGAAGGAAGTATACTATTGGACCTAGATACTCGACATCAGCTATCTCCTCAAGGACATCTTCCAGCCAGTCCTCTGACTCTGGAGTCTAGTGTCCAAAGAAACTAAACCTCAAAGTTCACAGAATGAAGATGAAATTAAATCTCATAGTCCATAGAACGAAGTTGAGATAAAACTCACAGTCCATAGAACGAAGCCTCGAAGCTCATCAGACGAAGTTGAAATTAAACCTTCATAGTCCATAGTACGAAGAAACCTTTATAGTCCATAGAACGGGGTTGAAATAAACTCACAGTCCATAGAACGAAGCCTCAAAGCTCATCAAACGAACAAAGCTCATATGAAAACCTCAAAGTCCATGAACAGCAGATTTCTTGTTCTTTCTTGCTTGGAGTTTCATCCTCTTGAGTGGCGTCAGCAGTTCTTTCCAGTGGCCGATCCAATTTTAGCATGCCGACCCGTGTAAGGCTACTTGTGCCCTCATATGGTCAGCCTTGGAATGGCTTAGCCCGCCTTTCAGCAACCTTTTGTACGTGATCCATTACTTTTCCAACTTTTCCCAGCATCTTGATTGAAGACGAAACAATCTTTTTGGGCCGATATCCAGGTCTTTATCATGGCAGGTTATCATCCCCGAGGAGGAGTTGAGGTCTTGGTACCCAGGAATCTACTGTGGGGTGGAGCATCGCCTTCAATTTCCCCTCTGACATTCAATCCATCATCATATTGACCATACCAGTTCTCAGGTTGAGGTGGCAAATACCTACAAGGGTTTGTGTGTACCTTACCTGTCCCTAAGGGTTCCTACACACTACCCAATCACACAAACAAAGTGAAAAATAACCAAACATACAAAAATATTCCCCCCCAAACCATAGGTATATGTACATATAGAGATTCATGCTCAAACAGCATCTCTCACTACCCCTCCATAAACACGAGAAAGGTCCACATGTAAATCGGGTGACTACAGGCTGTAAATATATGCCCGCCTACACGTACATACTCACTCACTGTGGGATGGGCACGTCCTCACTGAGTATGCCTATGTTGCGGACACATATCAACACCTGGAATGTCTATATGTCTGAACCTAAAAAAAGAATTAATGTTCCACTATTAGCAAAAGAATTTATGAAATGATTGGCAGAATTTAATATGGCCTAATAATTAATAATACTTGTTAATGTTCCAGTGGCGGACACAGACTGCAAAAGGCCCCTGTGCAGATAATGTGCCAGGGCCCCCCCGCCCCCCCCCCCAATACCGACAAAGTTACCTAAACATATATATGCATATAAAAATAAACCTTACTAATAAAAATTATGAAGGAAGATTTATATTGTACATTTTATTACCAGTTTAGAACACAAGTAACACATTTTTTTCCGGGTTAAATTCTTATCTAAACTAAGTCCCTAAATGTGGGCAAAGAAAATGAAAAACCTATACTCACCTCCTCCGGCGCCTCCGTTCCCCCTCCGCAGCCCCTATCCCTTTCTGTGTTTACAAAGCTGCTGTGGTGACGCGCGGTCGATGGCACATGACCGCTGCAGCCAATCAATGCCCTCAACAGCGATTTGCTGTGGAACTACTGTCCTCAGCAGCACACCAATGAGGATATCTACAGAGGGGGCTGTATGGCGCTATCTACAAAGGGGGCTGTATGGCGTTATCTACAGGGGGGACTGTATGGCGCTATCTACAGGGGGGGCTGTATGGCGCTATCTACAGGGGGGGCTGTATGGCGTTATCTACAGAGGGGGCTGTATGGCGTTATCTACAGGGGGGACTGTATGGCGTTATCTACAGGGGGGACTGTATGGCGTTATCTACAGGGGGAGGGCTGTATGGCGTTATCTACAGGGGGGCTGTATGATGTTATCCACAGGGGGGGACTGTATGGCGTTATCTACAGGGGGGACTGTATGGCGTTATCTACAGGGGGGACTGTATGGCGTTATCTACAGGGGGGACTGTATGGCGTTATCTACAGGGGGGACTGTATGGCGTTATCTACAGGGGGGACTGTATGGCGTTATCTACAGGGGGAGGGCTGTATGGCGTTATCTACAGGGGGGCTGTATGATGTTATCCACAGGGGGGGACTGTATGGCGTTATCTACAGGGGGGACTGTATGGCGTTATCTACAGGGGGGACTGTATGGCGTTATCTACAGGGGGGACTGTATGGCGTTATCTACAGGGGGGACTGTATGGCGTTATCTACAGGGGGGGTTGTATGGCGTTATCTACA
The DNA here is from genome assembly GCF_050947455.1 of Rhinoderma darwinii. Lineage (NCBI taxonomy): Eukaryota > Metazoa > Chordata > Amphibia > Anura > Rhinodermatidae > Rhinoderma > Rhinoderma darwinii. The sequence continues at coordinate 2,352,261 of NW_027464450.1, forward strand.
GGGGGGCTGTATGGCGTTATCTACAGGGGGGCTGTATGACGTTATCTACAGGGGGGCTGTATGGCGTTATCTACAGGGGGGCTGTATGGTGTTATCTACAGGGGGGGGGGTCTGTATAGCTTTCCCTACAGGGGGGTCTGTATGGCGTTATCTACAGGGGGTCTGTATGGGGTTCCCTACAGGGGGGGTCTGTAGGGAACGCCATACAGCCCCCCTGTAGGGAACTCCATACAGCCCCCCCCCCTGTAGGGACCGCCATACAGCCCCCCTGTAGGGAACGCCATACAGCCCCCCCTGTAGATAACGCCATACAGCCCCCTGTAGATAGCGCCATACAGTCCCCCCTGTAGATAGCGCCATACAGTCCCCCCTGTAGATAGCGCCATACAGTCCCCCCTGTAGATAGCGCCATACAGTCCCCCCTGTAGATAGCGCAATACAGTCCCCCCTGTAGATGTCTGTATGGCTTTCCCTACAGGGGGGTCTGTATGGCGTTATCTACAGGGTGTCTGTATGGCGTTCCCTACAGGGGGGTCTGTAGGGAATGCCATACAGCCGCCCCTGTAGGGAACTCCATACAGCCCCCCCCTGTAGGGACCGCCATACAGCCCCCCTGTAGGGAACGCCATACAGTCCCCCCTGTAGGGAACGCCATACAGCCCCCCCTGTAGGGACCACCATACAGCCCCCCTGTAGGGAACGCTATACAGCCCCCCCTGTAGGGAACGCCATACAGCCCCAACCCCCCCAAAAAATGCGACCTACAGTGTGAAAAGACAAAAGACATGTATCCCCTCTCCTCAGGATATACACAGGACAGGGGATACATGTGTGATCGCTGGCAGCGATAGGGAGAACGGGGGACTGAAAGTCCCCTGAAGTTCTCCATGACTAACCTCTGACTTCCGGCGTCTGTGTCGGCAGCTCAAGAAAAATGAAAGGAGCGCTGGTCACGCATGCGCACAAGCGCGACCGGCGCTCCATTAATTTCTACGGAGCTGCCGACACAGACCCCGGAAGTCCGAGGTTTGTGATGGAGAACTTCAGGGGACTTTCAGTCCCCCGTTCTCCCTATCAATGCCAGCGATCACACATGTATCCCCTGTCCTGTGTATATCCTGTGGAGAGGGGATACATGTCCTGTGGAGATCCTGTGGAGAGGGGATACATGTCTTATGTTTAATGGCAGAGCGGGTAGATACCTCCCTGCTCTGCCGTAGTGTTCAGTGGTGTTGCGCTGTAGCAGCCATAGCGGCAGCTAGCGGAGCCTCCGGCCATGGTGGGGGCCCGTGCCGGCGGGCGACACGGGCCCCCTCATGCCGCGGGCCCCGTAGCAGCCGCTACGGCTGCTATAGCGGTAGTTACGCCACTATGTTAGGGGGAGTTCACACTGAGTTTTTTTACGCGAAAACCATGGCAAAAAACGTCAGAAAGTGCCTCCTATTGAAAACCATAAAAAACGCCTGCGGGAAAAAGAAGCGTTAGGCTATGTTCACACAGAGTATTTTGCAGGAGGAATATCTGCCTCAAAGTTCCGTTTGGAAGTTTGAGGCAGATTTTCCTCTGCCTGCACGCCGATTCTTGCGGCGTTTTTGGCCCGCGGCCATTGACCGCTGCGGGCATAAAACACCGCGAAATACGCTTTCTCTGCCTCCCATTGAAGTCAATGGGAGGTCAGAGGTGTAAACACCCGAAGATAGGGCATGTCACTTCTTTTTCCCGCGAGGCAGTTTTACTGCTCGCGGGAAAAAGACGCCGACGCCTCCCATTGAAATCAATGGGAGGCATTTTCTGTCAGTTTTTGACGAGTTTTGCGACGCGGTTTCCGCGTCAAAAAACTCGTCAAAATACTCAGTGTAAACATAGCCTAATGCCCTTTCTTCGGACGTTTCTGTCTCCAACTTCCCATTGACAACAATGGCAGGCAGAAAATGCATTTTTTGCTGCGTTTTTCTGCCCACGGCCCGAAGGCCGAAAAACGTCACCAAAAAACGCAACAAAAACGCGGGAAGTGTTCAAAATATGCCTCAAAATTCCGGAAGGAATTATGAGGCAGATTTTTCTACCTAAAAACTTTTCCCTTCTCAAATGAACTTTTTTATTTGATGTACATCATGTACCTGTCCTCTGCAGTCTGCACGTCCTCCGCCCGTCCTATGGGATGCTAGTACTCCGGCAGTCCTGACTTTACTCCGGCAGTCCTTGGCTCCTGACTGTACTGTCCTCCGCCCTAAGTCTCGCGTCGGTCGTTTAGCTCCGCCCCCTGTCCTCTCCCCTGCCTGAGCGCTCCTCCTACCATGTCCTCTTCCACTGTGTGTGGGAGGACTATCAGTGGAGTGCACAGTGTGCAGTGAATATCACCGTGCCCCCGGACACCCCCCCCCCCCGTGGCTGTCACCGGGCCCCCCCCCGGATGCCTAGTGTAATGTTAGTGACTCGTGATGTTCGTGACTCGTGATGCTACTACTAGGCATGAGGGGGCCCGTGCCTCCAGGCCTGGCAGTGGCATATAATGTAATGTGCCTGACTGTCAGGGCGACACGGGCCCCCCCATGCCCCGGGCCCCGTAGCAGCTGCTACTGCTGCTACTGTGGTAGTTACGCCACTGGCTCGCAGCTACTGTCCACGGGCCTCTGTCTCAGTCCTCAGCATCGCGCAGCTGAGAACTGAGTCGGCCAGCAGAGGAACGGGCCCCCTTCCCACGCGGGGCCCTTGTGCAGCTGCACCGGCTGCACATGCGGTATGTCCGCCCCTGTAATGTTCATAGTTTTTACAGATGACACCTAATTATCCATATCAACGGGTCCTTCCCCCACCAGATTTCCCGTTAACCAATTGACGGTCTAGTATACAAAGGAAAACAAATTTTCCAATACTAATTATCCTTGAAGACCACTATATAATTCCCCTTTTTTTCCAGTTCATGTATTGTCTTAAACTGTTTAATATCATGTATTTTTTAGCGTCTAATTATGTTTTAATTTTTCGATGTGAGTATTTCAGAGGTTCATATACAACAGCCTAATAAATAGAAATAAGCATTAATATTCTATCCACTACTCTAGGATAGTTTTGGATCATTATTATCCCTCATCTTATTATTTATTACTAGTGTAAAGGATCTGCCAGGCACAGCTTCGGGGTTAACGCCCATAGATAATCAGTCTGCACCTGCTTCTATGTCTGTGAGACTGACTCCATCTTCCACCACTCAGGGTGGCAGGCTTAGGAGTGGGAGAACCTATCACAGCCTGGCCAGACGGAGCTAGCTCCCGCCCTCTGTCTATTTATACCTGCCTTTCCTGTTGCTCCTTTGCTTGTGATTCTTCTCGTTTGGTTTCCTGGTCCTGCTGCAGCTTCTTGTACCATTGTCCTTGCTTCATATTGACCCCGGCTTGCTGACTACTCTCCTGCTCTGCGTTTGGTACCTCGTACACTCCTGGTTTGACTCGGCTTGTTTACTACTCTTCTGCTCTGCGTTTGGCACCTCGTACTCTCCTGGTTTGACTCGGCTTGTTCACTTCTCTTGTTGCTCACGGTGTTGCCGTGGGCAACTGTCCCTTTCTCCCCCTAGCTCTGTGTACCCTTGTCTGTTTGTCTGTCGTGCACTTATTGAGCGTAGGGACCGTCGCCCAGTTGTACCCCGTCGCCTAGGGCGGGTCATTGCAAGTAGGCAGGGACTGAGTGGTGGGTAGATTAGGGCTCACTTGTCTGTCTCCCCATCCCTGTCATTACATAATCACAAGCCCATACCTTGTCTACCCAGGTCCCTGACACCACTATGGACCCCCTTGAGACCGTGGCTCAGCAAATGCAGGGTCTCTCCCTACAGGTCCAGGCCCTGGCTCAGAGGGTCAACCAGCCTGATGCTACCATGGTAATCCCCCTCACCTCACCTCTTGAACCCCACATGAATTTGCCCGACCGGTTCTCAGGGGACCGGAAGACTTTTCTCTCCTTTTGGGAGAGTTGTAGGCTCTATTTTCGTTTAAAGCCCCACTCCTCAGGTTCTGAGAGCCAGCGGGTGGGTATAATTATGTCCCGGCTCCAGGAAGGGCCCCAAGAATGGGCCTTCTCCTTGGCTCCTGACGCCCCTGAACTTTCCTTTGTTGATCTTTTCTTTTCTGCTCTCGGACTCATCTATGACGAGACTGACAAGACTGCTTTTGCCGAGAGTCAGCTGGTGACCTTACGTCAGGGTAAGAGACCTGTTGAGGAGTATTGCTCTGACTTTAGGAAGTGGTGCGTAGCTTCTCGGTGGAATGACCCTGCCTTAAGGTGCCAGTTTAGGTTGGGTCTGTCGAACGCCCTGAAAGATCTGCTAGTTAGTTATCCCTCTTCTGACTCCCTAGACCAGGTTATGGCTTTAGCGGTACGACTTGACCGACGTCTCAGGGAACGACGACTTGAACGTCTTGATGTTTTCTCCTCTGACTCCCCCATGATGCCTCCCGAGGTTCCGTTGCTTCGTTCCTCCCCGGAAGACTCAGAGTTACCTATGCAACTCGGGGCCTCCGTGTCCCCCCAACAACGTAGAGATTTCCGCAGGAAGAATCGTCTCTGCTTCTACTGTGGGGATGACAAGCATCAAGTGAACAACTGTCCTAAGTGTAAGAATGCAGCCGGAGAACTTCCGCGCCTAAGTGATCATCGGGGAGGTCACTTGGGCGCACAGGTATTTCCCGTAAATATGAAACGTAATAAAATCTTGCTTCCCTTTCAGGTCTCTTTTGGTGGTAGGTCTGCTACCGGCAGTGCCTTCGTGGATTCAGGGTCTTCTGCTAATATCATGTCTGTGGAATTTGCTATGTCTCTAGCTATGCCTTTGATTGATTTGCCTAAACCTGTCCCGGTAGTAGGTATCGACTCCACTCCTCTTACTAATGGTTATTTTACACAGCATACCCCTGTTTTTGAACTCCTTGTTGGCTCCATGCATTTGGAGCAGTGCTCTGTACTGTTAATGCAGGGATTATCGTCCGATTTAGTTTTAGGCCTTTCCTGGTTGCAGTTGCATAATCCCACGTTTGACTGGAATTCTGGGGACCTTACCAAGTGGGGTAATGAATGCTTGACGTCATGTTTTTCTGTTAATTCTATTTCTCCCCCTGAGGTGGTGAACACGCTACCTGAGTTTGTTCAGGACTTCGCCGATGTTTTCTCTAAGGTGGCCTCCGAAGTGTTACCTCCTCAAAGACAATATGATTGCGCAATCAATTTGGTACCAGGAGCTAAGCTCCCTAAGAGTAGGATATTTAATCTCTCTTGTCCCGAACGTGAAGCCATGAGAGAGTATATCCAGCAATGCCTGGCCAAGGGTTACATTCGCCCCTCTACTTCTCCGGTAGGTGCTGGCTTCTTCTTCGTAGGGAAGAAGGATGGTGGTCTTAGGCCATGCATTGACTACCGAAGCTTGAATAAGGTCACTGTAAGGAATCAGTATCCCCTTCCTCTGATTCCTGATCTCTTTAATCAGGTTCAGGGGGCCCAATGGTTCTCTAAGTTTGATCTACCTTGTATAACCTTATCCGCATCAAAGAGGGGGATGAGTGGAAGACTGCGTTTAACACGCCCGAAGGTCATTTCGAATACCTCGTCATGCCCTTTGGGTTGTGTAATGCTCCCGCGGTCTTCCAGAATTTCATAAATGAGATTTTAAGAGACTACCTGGGTTTATTTCTTGTAGTCTACCTTGATGACATACTTGTGTTTTCCAAGGACTGGTCCTCCCACATTGAGCATGTCAGGAAGGTGCTCCAGGTCCTTCAAGAAAACAAACTGTTTGCTAAGACCGAAAAATGTGTGTTTGGGGTGCAGGAGATACCATTTTTGGGCCAAATCCTCACTCCTCATGAATTCCGCTTGGACCCCGCCAAGGTCCAGGCTGTGGCGGAATGGGTCCAACCTGCCTCCCTGAAGGCGTTACAGTGCTTCCGGGGGTCCGCTAATTATTACAGGAGGTTTATTGCTAACTTCTCGGTCATCGCTAAGCCTCTTACGGATCTCACTCGCAAATGTTAAGGCTGATGTCACGTAGCTTCATGGCCAGCCCTCCTTCGGAGGAAGATCCTGCTTGTATTTTGCCTCCAGGTATATTCATTTCCGCTATTGATTCTGATTTAGTCTCTGAAATTGCGGCTGATCATGGTTCAGCTCCCGGGATCCTTCCTGAGAACAAGCTGTTTGTTCCCCTGCAATTCCGGCTAAGGGTACTTAGGGAAAATCATGACTCTGCACTATCTGGCCATCCAGGCATCCTGGGTACCAAGCACCTCATTGCCAGAAACTATTGGTGGCCTGGGTTGCCTAAAGACGTTAAGGCCTACGTCGCCACTTGTGAAGTTTGTGCTAGGTCCAAGTCTCCCAGGTCCCGACCAGAGGGCTTACTATGTTATTTGCCCATTCCCCAGAGACCTTGGACCCATATCTCCATGGATTTTATCACCGATTTGCCTCCATCTCAAGGCAAGTCGGTGGTGTGGGTTGTAGTAGACTGCTTCAGTAAGATGTGCCACTTTGTGCCCCTCAAAAAACTGCCCAATGCTATGACGTTAGCTACCTTGTTTGTCAAACACATCCTGCGTCTCCATGGGATCCCTGTCAATATTGTTTCTGATAGAGGGGTACAATTTGTTTCATTGTTTTGGAGAGCCTTCTGTAAAAAGTTGGAGATTGATCTGTCCTTCTCCTTCCTGAAACTAATGGCCAAACTGAGAGGACTAATCAGTCTCTAGAACAATATTTAAGGTGTTTTATCTCTGACTGTCAATATGATTGGGTCTCATTCATTCCCCTCGCCGAATTTTCCCTTAATAACCGGGTCAGTAACTCGTCAGGGGTCTCCCCCTTTTTCTGTAATTTTGGGTTTAATCCACGGTTCTCTTCCGTTTCACCTGGTAGTTCCAACAATCCCGAGGTAGAGGTCGTTCATTGAGAACTGTGCACAGTCTGGGTTCAGGTTCAGAAGAACCTAGAGGCGTCCCAGAGCATACAAAAAACTCAGGCAGATAGAAAACATTCTGCTAACCCCTTGTTTATGGTCGGGATCTGGTGTGGCTATAGTCTATAAATTTGCCCCTTAAGGTCCCGTCCAAGAAGTGTGCTCCCCGGTTTATAGGGCCGTACAAGGTCATTGAAGTCCTCAATCCTGTCTCCTTCCGACTGGAGTTGCCCCCATCTTTTCGAGTACACGACGTGTTCCATGCCTCCCTCCTTAAACGCTTCTCCCCGTCCTTGGCTCCCTCGAGGAATCCTCCGGTCCCTGTTCTCACCCCTGAGGGGGCAGAATTCGAGGTGCCCAAGATTGTGGACAGCAGGATGGTCCAAGGCTCCCTCCAGTACCTGGTCCATTGGAGAGGATACGGGCCTGAGGAGAAGACTTGGGTACCCGCTCGGGATGTTCACGCTGGGATATTGGTCAGGAGGTTTCACCTTCGTTTCCCCAGTAAACCAGGTCCACTTAGAAAGGGTCCGGTGGCCTCTCATAAAAGGGGGGGGGGTACTGTAAAGTATCTGCCAAGCACAGCTTCAGGGTTAATGCCCATAGATAATCAGTCTGCACCTGCTTCTATGTCTGTGAGACTGACTCCATCTTCCACCACTCAGGGTGGCAGGCTTAGGAGTGGGATCAAAGCCTGGCCAGACGGAGCTAGCTCCTGCCCTCTGTCTATTTATACCTGCCTTTCCTGTTCCTCCTTTGCTTGTGATTCTTCTCGTTTTGTTTCCTGGCCCTTTTGTCTCCTGGTTTGACTCGGCTTGTTTACTACTCTTGTTGCTCACGGTGTTGCCGTGGGCAACTGCCCCTTTCCCCCCTAGCTCTGTGTACCCTTGTCTGTTTGTCTGTCGTGCACTTATTGAGCGTAGGGACCGTCGCCCAGTTGTACCCCGTCGCCTAGGGCGGGTCGTTGCACGTAGGCAGGGACTGAGTGGTGGGTAGATTAGGGCTCACTTGTCTGTCTCCCCACCCCCGTCATTACAACTAGCCATCAACCAATGCTGTAAGCACATAACTTACTAGTGGAGCAGTGATGTTCTATCACCGACTTTCTGTTTCAGCACCACTTCTGCTGGACAGCTCCACCGTGCTGGATAGCTTTTATTCACAGAATGCTGATGCCCTATAGGCGTCTCCCTAGTTCAACACTACTATGCTGGACAGCACCACTTTTCTGTGACATCACTAATTTTCACCTGTTGGCAACGGATATAAACCTCGTTCTGACATTTAGTTGTTAGCATTAAAGCCATGAGGAAGGACGTGGTATACGTCTGAAACGCGTAGGCACCTTACCTACATTTTCACCCTTGCATTCGGGAATGATCTTGTTTTAACTATCCAAATAAAATTGGAACTACGTTCTGTTTTAAACTTGACTGCGCTGGACCATCGACTTTTGTCCGCTTTTTTCCAGACCCATATATACCCAGTACAGATATTGTTGTAGATTTCACGTGCTTCCCTATGTAACACCTCTGATAACACAGTGATAGCTCTCTGAGTACAGATAATGCAGTAGATGTTACCTGTAGTCCTATGTAACACCACAGATAACACAGTAATAACGGAGTACAGATAATGTAGTAGTGTTACCTGCAGTCCTATGTAACACCACAGATAACACAGTGATAACTCCCTGAGTACAGATAATGCAGTAGATGTTACCTGCAGTCCTATGCAACACCACAGATAACACAGTGATAACTCTCTGAGTACAGATAATGTAGTAGATGTAAGAGACAAACACATGCAGAGACACAGAGACACACACACACACACACACACACACACACTGTAACATAGACACATACAAACACAGAGACACATACTGTATACACACTACACACACATATGCACACAGACACTCACCATGTATCCTTGCTGACAGGATCACAAGTTTATTTCAGGACAGGAGCTTCCTCCTCTGCTTCTCGGCTGTTATTTACTCCGTGTGTGTAACAGCAGAGCACAGAGTAGAGGCAGTGCCCAGTGGCACCCCCTACATGCTGGGAGGGTGCAGCAAGGGAGTGGACCAGTCCAGTCCCCTGACCTGAGTCATCTGACCTCATGTCACTGACGTGAGGTCAAGTGACAGGTAGGGTGATTGGACTGGTCCACTCCCTGGCCGTCACAGACCTCAGTCAGAACGACGCTGCGTGATATAAGCAGCGATCAGCTGCTCTGCGGCACCCCCCCCTTCCCTACAACTTATTTGCGCCCGGGGCACATGCCTCACCTGTCCCCCCTAGCTACGCCCCTGCACATAGGATACCTGCTGCACAAACCACTCACACATTGGATACATGCTGTACATGCCACTCACCCATAGGATACATGCAGTACACACCACTCACCCATAGGAAACATGCTATACACGCCACTCACACATAGGACACATGCTGTACACACCACTCACACATAGGGTACATGCTGTACACGCCACTCACACATAGGATACATGCTGTACACGTCACTCACACATAAGATACCTGCTGCACACGCCACTCACACATATGACACATGCTGTACACGCCACTCACACATAGGACACATGCTGTACACGCCACTCACACATAGGATACATGCTCTACACGCCACTCACACATAGGACACATGCTGTACACGCCACTCACACATAGGATACATGCTGTACAGGCCACTCAAACATAGAATACATGCTGTACACGCCACTCACACATAGGATAAATGCTGTACACGCCACTCACACATAGTACACATGCTGTACATGCCACTCACACCACACGCCACTCACACATAGGATAAATGCTGTACACACCACTTACATATAGGACACATGCTGTACACGCCACTCACACAGGATACATGCTGCACACGCCACTCACACATAGGATACATGCTGCACACACCACTCACACATAGGATACATGCTGTACACACCAACACCACTCACACATAGGATACATTCTGTACACACCACTCACACATAGGATACATGCTGTACACACCACTCACACATAGGATACATGCTGTACACACCACTCACACATAGGATACATGATGTACACGCCACTCACACATAGTACACATGCTGTACACGCCACTCACACATAGGATACATGCTGTACATGCCACTCACACATAGGATACACACTGCACATGCCACTCACACATAGGACACATGCTGTACAGGCCACTCACACATAGGATACGTGCTGCACACGCCTCTCACAGATAGGATACATGCTGTACACACTACTCACACAAAGGACACATGCTGTACAGGCCACTCACACATAGGATACATGATGTACATGCCACTCACACATAGGATACGTGCTGTACACGCCACTCACACATAGGATACATGCTGTACAGGCCACTCACACATAGGATACATGCTGTACACACCAACACCACTCACACATAGGATACATTCTGTACAAACCACTCACACATAGGATACATGCTGTACACACCACTCACACATAGGATACGTGCTGTACACGCCACTCACACATAGGATACATGCTGCACACACCACTCACACATAGGATACATGCTGTACACACCAACACCACTCACACATAGGATACATTCTGTACACACCACTCACACATAGGATACATGCTGTACACACCACTCACACATAGGATACATGCTGTACACACCACTCACACATAGGATACATGATGTACACGCCACTCACACATAGTACACATGCTGTACACGCCACTCACACATAGGATACATGCTGTACATGCCACTCACACATAGGATACACACTGCACATGCCACTCACACATAGGACACATGCTGTACAGGCCACTCACACATAGGATACGTGCTGCACACGCCTCTCACAGATAGGATACATGCTGTACACACTACTCACACAAAGGACACATGCTGTACAGGCCACTCACACATAGGATACATGATGTACATGCCACTCACACATAGGATACATGCTGTACATGCCACTCACACATAGGATACGTGCTGTACACGCCACTCACACATAGGATACATGCTGTACAGGCCACTCACACATAGGATACATGCTGCACACGCCACTCACACATACGATACATGCTGCACACGAAACTCACACATAGGATACACGCAGCACACGCCACTCACACATAGGATACTTGCTGCATGCGCCACTCACACATAGAATACATGCTGTACACGCCACTCACACGTAGGATACATGCTGCACACGCCACTCACACATAGGATACATGCTGCACATGCCACTCACACATAGGATACATGCTGTACACGCCACTCACACATAGGATATATGCTGTACACGCTACTCACACAAAGGACACATGCTGTACAGGCCACTCACACATAGGATACATGATGTACATGCCACTCACACATAGGATACATTCTGTACATGCCACTCACACATAGGATACATGCTGCACATGCCACTCACACATAGGATACATGCTGCACACGAAACTCACACATAGGATACATGCTGCATGCACCACTCACACATATAATACATGCTGTACACGCCACTCACACATAGGATACATGCTGCACACGCCACTCACACATAGGATACATGCTGCACATGCCACTCACACATAGGATACATTCTGTACATGCCACTCACACATAGGATACATGCTGCACATGCCACTCACACATAGGATACATGCTGCACACGCCACTCACACATAGGATACATGCTGCATGCACCACTCACACATATAATACATGCTGTACACGCCACTCACACATAGGATACATGCTGCACACGCCACTCACACATAGGATACATGCTGCACATGCCACTCACACATAGGATACATGCTGCACGCGCCACTCACACATAGGATACATGCTGTACACGCCACTCACACATAGGATACATGCTGTACACGCCACTCACACATAGGATACATGCTGAACACACCACTCACACATAGGATACATGCTGTGAATAGAAGTGTATGACGCTGACAAATCAGCATACACTTCTCATCGTTCCCACCCAGCTTCTTTCACTGCAGAAATACAGCGTGACATCACCCACAGGTCCTTCAACCTTGTCATCGGACAAAGAAGATACATCGGCTCCAGGCGTCCAAAAGGTTAATATGCTCGTCTATAGGGAGTTTGCTATGCTTACCTGCACATGGTGATGCTGCTGCAAATTCAACTGTACTCTGACGCCTGGAGCGGATGTGTCTTCTCTCTTCCGACGCCAAGGTTGAAGGACCTGCGGGTGACGTCACGCTGTGTCTGCAGTGAAAGAAGCTAGCTGGGAATGATGACGTCACCCACAGGGTATGTGCAGGTAAGCATAGCAAACTCCCTAGAGGCGAGCATATTAACCTTTTGGACGCCTGGAGCCGATGTATCTTCTTTGTCCGACGACAAGGTTGAAGGACCTGTGGGTAGCGTCACGCTGTATTTCTGCAGTGAAAGAAGCTGGGTGGGAACGATGAGAAGTGTATGATGCTGATTTGTCAGCGTCATACACTTCTATTCACAACGCCCAGTTGGTAAATCAAGTAAACACGCCCAGTTGGTAAAAACACAATACACACCCAGTTGGAAATACGAGAAAACACGCCCAGTTGTCCATTTAAATGCTCATTTGCATAAATATAAAATTGCTCATAACTTGGGCAAAAATTATTGTTTTTTTTAAAAAAAACAACGTTACTGTTTTCTACATTGCAGCGCTGATCACATGCATAGGGATTTGATAATCTGGTGACAGAGCCTTTTTAAGTTGTGAAGTGGCTTTGAGGGCCTTATATATTAGAAACCCCCAAAAAGTCACCCCATTTTAAAAACTTCACCCCTCAAAGTATTCAAAACAGCATTTAGAAAATGTCTTAACCCCTTAGTGACCAACAATACGCCTTTTTACGTTTGTCACTAAGGGGTCCTTAGGCTAGGCTGACACCTTTTCACGTGAGCCTAGCCTAAGTCCTGCACGGGTCTCCCGTGCAGGCTGGAGCCGGGGCTCAGCTGTCTGATGACAGCTGAGCTCCTGCTCCAACACCCGCGATCGAAGTTTACTTCGATCGCGGCCGTTTAACCCGTTAAATGCCGCCGTCAATAGCGACCGCGGCATCTAACTTTGTTTACAGAGGGAGTGAGCTCCCCGTCACCCATCGGCGGCCCGCAAATGCTATAACGGGTCTCCGATGGGGTGTCATGGCAGCCGGGGGCTTGATAAAAGCTCCCAGGTCTGCCCTGGACACATGCCTGTTAGGACGTGCCGGAGGCACGTCCTAACAGATTGCCTGTCAGATTTACACTGACAGGCAATAATGCTCTGGTATACGAAGTATACCAAAGCATTATAGCAGCGATCTGAAGATCGCACAGTAAAGTCCCCTAGTGGGACTAATAAAAGAAGTAATCAATGTGAAATAAAGATTATTAATAAAAAGTACAGTAAAAAAATAAATAAAACCATTTTTTTCCATAAAAAGTGGTTTTATTTAGTAAAAGTGTAAAAAAATAATAACAGTGCACATATATGGTATCACCGCGACCGTAATGACTCCATTAATAAAGTTAATATGTAATTTAAACCGCAAAGTGAACATCGTAAAAAAAAAATGCAAAAAACAATGGCGAAATTGCAATTTTTTTCCATTGCCCCCCAAAAAAGTCAGAATAAAAATGAATCAATAAGTCCCATGCACCCCAAAACAGAACCAATCAAAACTACGTCTCGTCCCGCAGAAAACAAGCCCAAACAATCAATACATTGATGAAAAAATTAAAAAGTTATGGCCCTTGGAAAGCGACGATGCAAATCAAATAATTTTAGTTCAAAAGTGTTTTTATTGTGCAAAAGTCGTAAAACATAAGAAAACCTCTACATATGTGGTATCGCCGTAATCGTACCAACCCATAGAATAAAGGTAACATGTTATTTACGTCGCACAGTGAACGGCGTCAATTTAAAAACGCATAGAACAATGGCGGAATTTCAGTTTGTTTTTATAAACCCCCCAAAAAAAGTTAATAAAAGTATATAAAAAAATTATATGTACCCAAAAATGGTGCTATTAAAAAGTACAACTAATCCCGCAAAAAACAAGTCCTCATACAGCTATGTAGATGAAAAAATAAAAAAGTTATAGCTCTTTGAATGCGACTATGGAAAAACAAATAAAATAGCTTGGTCATTAGGGCTTAAAATGGGCTGGTCACTAAGGGGTTAACCCTTTAGACATTTCACAGGAATTAAAGCAAAGTAGAGGTGAAATTTACAAATTACATATTTTTTAAAATACATTTTTAATACAATTTTTTTTATAACACAGAAGGTTTTATCAGAGAAATGCAACTCAATATTTATTGCCCAGGTTCTGCAGTTTTTGGAAATATCCCACATGTGGCCGTAGCGTGCTACTGGAATGAAGCACTGGCCTCAGAAGCAAAGGACCACCTAGAGGATGTTGGGGCCTTACTTTTATTAGAATATATTTTAGGCACCATGTCAGGTTTGAAGGGCTCTTGAGGTGCCAAAACAGTGAAAATCCCCCAAAAGTGACCCCATTTGGGAAACTACACACCTCAAGGAAATTATCTAGGGGTATAGTGAGCATTTTGACCGCACAGGTTTTTTACAGAAATTATTGGAATTAGGCCGTGAAAATTAAAATCTAAATTTTTTCAAAGAAAATGTAGGTTTCCACAAGGACTAAAGGAGAAAAACCACTGCAAAATTTGTAAAGCAATTTCTCCCGAGTAAAACAATACCCCACATGTGGTAATAATTGGCTTTATTGAGACACGGCAGGGCTTAGAAGGGATGGAACGCCATTTGGCTTTTGGAGCTCAAATTTAGCAGGAATAGTTTGCAGAGGCCATGTCACAATTACAAAGCCCCTGAGGGGATAAAACAGTGGAAACCCCCCCCCCCCACAAGTTACCCCATTTTGGAGACTACACCCATTGAGGAAATTATCTAGGGGTATAATGAGCGTTTGGACCCCACAGGTCTTTGCTGAAATTATTGGAACTAGGCCCTGAAAATAAAAATCTATATTTTTTCAAAGAAAATGTAGGTTTAGCTAATTTTTTCTCATTTCCACAAGGACTGAAGGAGAAAAAGCACTGCAAAATTTGTAAAGCAATTTCTCCCGAGTAAAACAATACCCCACATGTGGTAATAAGTGGCTGTTTAGACACACGGCAGGGCTTAGAAGGGAAAGAACGCTATTTGGCTTTTGGAGATCACATTTAGCAGGAATGGTTTGCAGAGGCCATGTCACATTTGCAAAGCTCCTGAGGGGACAAAACAATGAAAACGCCCAAAAGAAACTACACCTCTTGAGGAATTCATCTAGGGGTGTAGTAAGCATTTTGACCCCACAGATGTTTCATAGAATTTAATTAGAATTGGGCAGTGAAAATAAAAACAATCCTTTTTCTTCAATAAGACGTAGCTTTAGCGCAAAATTTTTCATTTTCCCAACAAATAAAGGAAAAAAAGAACACAACATTTGTAAAGAAATTTCTCCCGAGCACGGCAATACCCCATATGTGGTCATAAACTGCTGTTTGGGCACACGGCAGGGCTCAGAAGGGAAGGAGCGCCATTTGGAGTGCAAATGTTGCTGGATTGGTTTCTGGGCGCCTATGGGCCCAAAACAGTGGAAACCCCCCGGAAGTGACTCAATTTTGGAAACTACACCCCTCAATGCATTTACCTAGGGGTGTAGTAAGCATTTTAACCCTGCAGGTGTTTTGTAGAATTTAGTGTGCACTCGATGTTGCAGAGTGAAAATGGGAGTTTTTCCATAGATATGCCAATATGTGGTGCCAAGCTTGTGCCACCATAACAAGACAGCTCTCTAATTATTATGCAGTGTTTCCCGGTTTTAGAAACACCCTACATGGGGCCCTAATCTTTTGCCCTGACATTCGACCAGGCTCAGGAGTGAAAGTGTACCATGTAAAATTGAGGCCTAATTTGTCGATTTACAAAGTATTGGTTCACAACTGCAGAGGCTCAGATGTGGAATAATAAAAAGAAACCCCTGAGAAATGACCCCATTTGGAAACTACACCCCTCAAGGCATTTATTAAGGGGTGTAGTGAGCATTTTCACTCCACAGGTCTTTTCCATAAATGATTGCAATGCGGATGGTGCAAATTAAAAATTAATATTTTTCCCTAGATATGCCATTTCAGTGACAAATATGTCATGCCCAGCTTATGCCACTGGAGACACACACCCCAAAAATTGTTAAAAGGGTCTCCCGGGTATGAAGATGCCATATATGTGGAAGTAAACTGCTGTTTGGGCACATTGTAGGGTTCAGAGCGGAGGGAGCGCAATTTGGCTTTTTGAGAGCGGATTTTGCTTGGTAGTAGATTTGTTTGATTATTGCTGGTGTTTCCATTTATAATGTGGGGCATATGTAAGCTGGGCAGAGTACATCAGGGACATAGTCAGGTGGCATAATAATGGGGTAAAAAAGCAATAAAATGATCCATAGATGTGTGTTACGCTGTGAAGCAATCCTTTCTGCACAGGCCGGTGTCGCACTGATATATGGCGTCCTTTCTTATCCCCCTTTTGGTCCACACTCCGCACCTTTGCAGTTTGGGGAATTTTGCTGGGAAAGTGTTGTCCTGGTATAATACGGGCACCCTCGCTTCCAGCAGATATGTTTGGGCCCTGCCCTTCCTGGTTCCCTAATTTTAGGTCCTTGGTAAATCGCCTCTTGAAACAGAAGAAATGTTCCCCTCGGGCCGGCACAACTGCATATTTTTTCTTTCCTGACTTATTGGAGCCTTAACTAATTTTATTTTTTCATAGACGTAGTGGTATGAGGGCTGTTTTTTTGCTGGACGAGCTGTAGTTATTATTGGTACCATTTTGAGGTACATGTGACTTTTTGATCACCTTTTATCCTATTTTTTGGGAGGCCAGGTAAACAAAAAAATACAATTCTGGCATAGTTTTTTTTTAGGTTTTTTTTATACAGCGTTTACCAAGCATTATAAATTACATGTTAACTTTATTCTGCGGGTCCGTACGATTCTGGCGATACCTAATTTATAGCACTTTTTTATGTTTTACATTTTTTTGCACAATAAAATTACTTTTGTAAAAATAATGTATTTTTTCTGTCGCCAAGTTGTGAGAACCATAACTTTTTTACTTTTTTGTCGACGGAGCTGTATGAGGGCTTGTATTTTGCGAGACGAGCTATAGTTTTTATAGGTACCATTTTTGGATACGTGCGACTTTTGATCACTTTTTATTCCAATATATGTAGGTCAAAGTGACCAAAAAACAGAAACTCTGGTACGCTTTTTTTTTACGTTGTTCACCGTGTGCAATAAATAATATTATATTTTGATACCTCAGGTCGTTACAGTCCCGGCGATACCAAATACGTATGGTTTATTATTATTTTTCAATAATAAAGGACTTGATAAGTCAAAAAGGGCGATTGTGTTTTATTTTATTACTTGAAACTTCTATTGTTTTCAAACTTTTATTTTTTTCACTTTTTTTTGACACTTTTTTTATACTTTTTTTTTACACTTTTTCTCAAGTCCCACTAGGGGACTTGACGGTCCAACTGTCAGCTTTAGTTTTTTTCTAATACATTGCACTACCTACGTAGTGAAATGTATTAGATCTGTCAGTTATTCACTGACAGCAAGCCGATTAGGCTTCGCCTCCCGGCGGGGCCTAATCAGCTTCCGTAATGGCAGAGCAGGAGGTCATTGTGTCTCCTGTTGCCATAGCAGCAGTCGCAAGTCCTGATTGCCTGTCAGGGCTGGTGATCTGCTAGCAACCGCTAAGATGCAGCAATCGCTTTCGATTGCTGCATCAAAGGGGTTAATGGCAGGGATCGGATCCTACCATTTCATGTGGATGTCAGCTGTAATATACAGCTGACCTCCACCGCTGATGACGCTGGATCAGCTCCTGAGTCGGCGCCATCTTGCCGGCGGCTACGGAAGCCGATCAGGCTCCGCCGCTGTACGGATCTTGACCGGCTTCCGTGCTAGGCAGACTGGGAGGCCAGTATTAGGCCTCCGGTTGCTATTGCAGCCACCGGAACCCCGGCAATTTCATTGCTGTGGTTCCAATGAGCTGCAAACAGGTTAAATGTAGCGATCACGTTTGAACGCTGCATTGAAGGGGTTAATGGCGGGGATCGAAGCTAATTTTGGTCCCCGCCATTACAGCCGGATGTCAGCTGTCAGATACAGCTGAGATCCGGCGATGATGGCACCGACTCAGCTTCTGAGCCGGTGCCAATTATTTGGCGTAAGTATATGACATTTTGCGGGAAGCACTGGCTTTCCATGTCGTATACTTACGACAAATGTCGGGAAGGGGTTAAGCTTTCTATGCATTTAAACGTCTTTTCTCCTATCCATATGGGACTGTTAATCAGTGGATACAACAACTGGGGTAATACTATCATTTTAATTACGGCTATTCGATCTGCCATAGAAAGGGGTAACCTATTCCATATCTTAATTTTTAGGTGAGAATTTTGTAGCGGGTGTCGATCCACGTAGGGTAGTCTCTTCAATCAACCGATCGGGTTGACCACCAGATCATGGGTGCAGGGGATTTAACAGGTGAGTAATGGCTGTTTTTTTCATTTCAAAACATTCCATGCAACTAGTTTAATTTCTCGGACATTCCTTTTAAGGAAATATTTATCGGGGCACAATGCACCATTTCTGGGCGCTGTATCCAATGTTTATCTGGACAGTCGCCTGGTTATATTTCTGGACTTTGTATGCACTATTTACCTGGATGCTGGGTAATAATTATGTGAGTTAGAAACAGGAGGACCTGCAATCTCATCAACATTGTCCTTTCCTCATAAAATGTTCTTCTTGAGACATCTGATGGATTACTCTGAAAATATGGCGTAGATGCCAATCAAGGTCCAAAGGCTGACATACTCAATGGCCTCCAGGATCTGAATTTTACCTTTTTCTTTCACTAACCCATTTCTCTAGGAGTCATATATAAAGGTTGGGTCTATGGAGCCCAGATGAGCTACATTAGCAACTTTGAAGGAGCAGCCTCAGAGACATTCAGCTCCAGGATGGTCTGTGCCAGATAAGTAGTGGTTCAGAACGCACTGGACGATGTAGGTGCACGAATAGGGTCCCAACCCAATCGTAGTCAAAATAAGTATTTGGCACACAAAGCTGAAGTTTAAAGAAGAAATCTTGATTTTTTTCAAGTGGTTGTAGATGCCAGAGGCTTAGTGCGGCGCTTCGGTCATTACATGACCTTCATCAGGCACTGTGCCGTTCTGGTTGCTGGTACATCCAGTAGTTGGCGCTTCGTTCCGAATGGCGGCTGACCGCTGTAGTTGGCGCACTTGAGATTTCTTAAAACTTTGGCTTTGAGTGCTGAATACTTATTTTGGTCTGTGTCAGATGTTAGGGATGAAGTCTACAACTGGCCAGACCATCTATCTTTCCTTCGCTCCGGAAATATAGGACAGTCCACGAGGCAGCACATCATGTCTGGTCAATTCCCCTACTACTCTGTACACTAACATCTTCAAAAGAGAAGAGGAAGGTGCAGATGTGACGTTCAGGTTAGGTATTTGCAGTATTGAAGTTGTATTGTGCTCCCCTTGGAGCACTGTGCAAAGGCAAAACTCCTTTATTGGAATGATGTGTAGATGGTTGGTACTCTATTTGGGTGCGCAGGCTTAGTTTGTTGTGTGCTCACTTGGCTAGGTCGGCATTAATGAGTGAAATGTATACAGTACCTTAGGAAAATACAGTGTGAGACAAAGATGATAACAGGAGCGCTCCCTAGAGTAATACCTTGAAAAAAAATGTCAATTAGTCTTCTCACCTTTTAAACCTCTATGTTGATAAGAACATCGACTGGATGCAGTTGTCTCTCTTTTTGTAGCTTCTTGTTCTTCTGACACGGAGTACAGTATGTCTCAGGCTGGGGGATTTCTTTGCTGGACTTCAATGAATCAGTGACCATGTCCACAATTGATTACACAGGTATAATATAGATTTTATGAAAGTTCTTTGGAATTAAAACAAATTATTTTTATGTATTTGTCTATCCATTTTTATTAGAAATACAATAAATACATTGAGGTATGTTTTTATTGACATGTGTTGCTATCAGCCAGACAGGAAAAAAATATGGATGGCCTTGGGAATCTGTAGAGGCAGCTGTTCTACAGGAAAGGGAGTGCAGAGACCCTACCAAACAGGACGAGGGGAGGAAGTCCATTGCCGGGCATCTGAAGAGACTTTCCATTAAACACCCAAAACCATTGTACTTCACCGCAGCCCTGCGAATCATGGACAAGGCTTCATTTTCAAAGACTTCTGGACAGTTGTCTTTTAATTGGATGGATCTTAAAAACCCCTTCTGGACAGTGGGGGATGGGAAGGAGGAGGTGTGGACGGATGACGTTCCGGCATTCTTAGATGGACATTAGTGGTTCATATCTGCTGCCTCTTTAGCGTAGAGACCTTGATCTGGCACATCCCTTTCCATGGCTGACGTTCTCGACACCAGGGCTTCCTCCTGCTGATGTTGTACGGTACATTCCCTTCAGTTCTGAAACAAGAATAAATAAAATGTCCTAGTGAAGAGTTACTCTCTTGAAGATATTCCCCGTGACCCACACCAAGACCCTTTATCTGCCAGGTAGGTAGATAGTGCGTTCTATGTTCAACTAAGATACAAAATTCACAAGTAAATCTGCTCAACTAAGATGCGGTTAACACAAAGGTTTCAAAACGGGGACAGATAGGGCGCCAAGCGATGGTAGAATTTTATTTAAATACGCGTTTCTGGCACGACTTGTCCCTTTATCTGATCTTAACCTGACGAAGGGACCAGTCAAGTTTAGTCCCGGACCAGTCCGGTCCAGAAATACAGTCAAAATAAAATGGGTTTTACTTTACTGTCCACGTGTGAAGTATTTGTGTTACCCGCCGCTTACCAATTTTTAAAGGGGAACTCCAAGAAAAATTTGTCATGCAATCAAAGGCGCAGTGCCCACCCAAACTACATCGCAGGATTTTATTAAAATAATTGGCTGTTATCTATTGGATTACTCCAATATGTAAAGGCCAATATCACTAACAGCTCCTGGCTCAGCCAGCAGAGGTGGGGTCCGGAGCCGAATGGGACCCAGAGCTGCTGAAGGAGCGGGAAGTACATAAAGGGGATTTGTCTGGGGGTCTGAATACATTTTAGGGTTTTCCAGGCTTTATAAAAATTGTAATTCAAACTGAAAATTGCACCATTTAGCAAATACCCACCTTCTAATTCTCTGCGGCTCCAGTGCCGGCGGTTCACAATCCCCTGCCGGCCTGTTTACATAGGCTGGACCAGTGATGTCCCGTATCGGCACATGATCGAACTAGTCAATCACTGGCCACAGTGGTCACGTGCCATACTTACTTAGATCACTTCTGCAGGCGATACCCTCCCTCTATACTGTCCTTACTGCAATGTTTTTATAGTGAGGACAGAATACAGGGAATATCTGGTACACAAAGTGTATTCTCACTAACAGAAGTAGCAGAGGAGGTTAGGTCCAGCGCTTTGGTAGAGGTAAAATAGAAAGAATTTTTCCAAGTTTAATTAGATTTGTATTAAAAAGTCCATTATAGTATGGTCCCGGTGTGTGGATAGAGGGAAGGAATGATCCTGTAAGCCTACGCGTTTCGGACGAAGCAACGTCCTTAGACTTGGCTGTAGTGTATTTTGAAACTGGCGCTCTGGCAGATTTATACTATGTCCGGGGTGACAGCTGAGTCCTGATTGCGTTTCACGTCTCTGCGTGTCACATGGAACGCAACCCGGAAGTAAGATGATGCCGGCGTATGATGCGCCCGTTTTGGTGTCTCGTAAGTTCTCGTCTCCTATTAGGCAACCTGCCCTACGAAGCAATTTGTGTTTCTTTGTTAAGCTATGTTATAAGTTTTGCCTTGTAGAGTATAGCACTAAATTATTGAGGACGCTTGTAGAGTGGATCGTGATACGTGGTCACATGTGCGTTCCAGATCACATGACCAGGTGGAACGCAAACATGCTGGACGAATCAGCGGCGTGCAGTCTGGACGAGCAGATGTCATCCGATTTCTACTCCATATAGTGGGTAAGCGTTTTGATTCCTTTGTAGTTAACAAAACTTATACTTAGATAATGCTTTCTAGGAAATGTCAGTATTGATATATCTGTGACTGTGAACATAGCTGATTACCGTTCGGATCACAATTTGTTGTGATGTTGATATGACAAGAAGTGGCCAGATTGGGACATCTTGCGCATCTAAAGTTCAATTTTCACTAGTTAGGATGATTGGATCATAAGTGCACGGGTAAGGAAAGTGAAATGAAAATTAAAATCTAAATTGTGAAAATGTAATGCATGTCAATCAGCATATGTTATGCATGCACCACGGGGGGTGATTATTAAAATCATGACTAAATGGAGAAGTTCCTGTAGGGACAAGATGTTAATATTTGTTATGTTAAATCATGTAATAGGTTATTGGGACTGTGTATGGGGAGGTGGTACCATGTTAGTGACCTCACTCATCGATTTAATATTGGAACATGAGTTCCTTTCTCAAATTTAAGCCATCTGGAAATCTTGTTTTTAGTCTATAGATCCAAAAGGCTTCTCTTAGGTGAGTTTTGTTTTTTATGTCACCTCCTCTTTTCGGCATGTGAATTTTCTCGATAGCGTAGCAACGAAAGGTTTTGGTTGTCCTATTGTGTTTGTGTATGAAGTGTTTTGATGCGTTGGAGATGTTCACAATATTTAGATTTCTGACATAACTCAGATGTTCCAGTATTCTGGTTTTTAATTTCCGGTTCGTGCAGCCCACGTATTTCAAAAGACACTCTGTACACTCAATAATATAGACAACAGATTCCGTGTTACAATTTATATAATTTTGAATGATGAATGTGTCCGTTTGAGTAGAGTTGCTGAAATTTTTGGTGGGGTATGCGTAAGAGCAAACTTTACAGTGGTGTTGGCCGCACCTGTAAAAGCCTTTTGTTTCTAACCATGTGGTATTTGTTTTGTCGTGTGAACTGAAATAGGACGGAGATAGGACGCTGCCTAGGGACGGTGCTTTGCGGGCTACTATCCTGATTCCTCCTGCCAAGATGGTACGCAAGCTGTCATCCTCCATGAGAATTGGTAAGTATCGGTTTACTAGATACAAAAGAGGATATCCACAGTGGACACTGAATAGAGCAAGTGATATCATGTCTAAAAAACCTAGAACACAACTACTTGAGTACCATAATAAGACCATCACAAAGCAAAACACCAAAAGTCAGCCTACATTAATTCTTCAACAGAGTAATCAATTCTCTCAAATTAAAAATCTAGTAAACCGATACTTACCAATTCTCATGGAGGATGACAGCTTGCGTACCATCTTGGCAGGAGGAATCAGGATAGTAGCCCGCAAAGCACCGTCCCTAGGCAGCGTCCTATCTCCGTCCTATTTCAGTTCACACGACAAAACAAATACCACATGGTTAGAAACAAAAGGCTTTTACAGGTGCGGCCAACACCCCTGTAAAGTTTGCTCTTACGCATACCCCACCAAAAATTTCAGCAACTCTACTCAAACGGACACATTCATCATTCAAAATTATATAAATTGTAACACGGAATCTGTTGTCTATATTATTGAGTGTACAGAGTGTCTTTTGAAATACGTGGGCTGCACGAACCGGAAATTAAAAACCAGAATACTGGAACATCTGAGTTATGTCAGAAATCTAAATATTGTGAACATCTCCAACGCATCAAAACACTTCATACACAAACACAATAGGACAACCAAAACCTTTCGTTGCTACGCTATCGAGAAAATTCACATGCCGAAAAGAGGAGGTGACATAAAAAACAAAACTCACCTAAGAGAAGCCTTTTGGATCTATAGACTAAAAACAAGATTTCCAGATGGCTTAAATTTGAGAAAGGAACTCATGTTCCAATATTAAATCGATGAGTGAGGTCACTAACATGGTACCACCTCCCCATACACAGTCCCAATAACCTATTACATGATTTAACATAACAAATATTAACATCTTGTCCCTACAGGAACTTCTCCATTTAGTCATGATTTTAATAATCACCCCCCGTGGTGCATGCATAACATATGCTGATTGACATGCATTACATTTTCACAATTTAGATTTTAATTTTCATTTCACTTTCCTTACCCGTGCACTTATGATCCAATCATCCTAACTAGTGAAAATTGAACTTTAGATGCGCAAGATGTCCCAATCTGGCCACTTCTTGTCATATCAACATCACAACAAATTGTGATCCGAACGGTAATCAGCTATGTTCACAGTCACAGATATATCAATACTGACATTTCCTAGAAAGCATTATCTAAGTATAAGTTTTGTTAACTACAAAGGAATCAAAACGCTTACCCACTATATGGAGTAGAAATCGGATGACATCTGCTCGTCCAGACTGCACGCCGCTGATTCGTCCAGCATGTTTGCGTTCCACCTGGTCATGTGATCTGGAACGCACATGTGACCACGTATCACGATCCACTCTACAAGCGTCCTCAATAATTTAGTGCTATACTCTACAAGGCAAAACTTATAACATAGCTTAACAAAGAAACACAAATTGCTTCGTAGGGCAGGTTGCCTAATAGGAGACGAGAACTTACGAGACACCAAAACGGGCGCATCATACGCCGGCATCATCTTACTTCCGGGTTGCGTTCCATGTGACACGCAGAGACGTGAAACGCAATCAGGACTAAGCTGTCACCCCGGACATAGTATAAATCTGCCAGAGCGCCAGTTTCAAAATACACTACAGCCAAGTCTAAGGACGTTGCTTCGTCCGAAACGCGTAGGCTTACAGGATCATTCCTTCCCTCTATCCACACACCGGGACCATACTATAATGGACTTTTTAATACAAATCTAATTAAACTTGGAAAAATTCTTTCTATTTTACCTCTACCAAAGCGCTGGACCTAACCTCCTCTGCTACTTCTGTTCCTGCATCGTGTGCCGACACGAAAAAGATCCAGGCGCTGACAGCGACACCCAATTCTTGTGTCAGGTGAGCTGGAGGACTTCTCCCCTTGTTTTCTACCTGTATTCTCACTAACCCTGCCCCATGACAAGCCATGCCCAATGAACCACGTTCTGTCAAAGGTAGGCCCTGTCAAGTCCTGTCTCAATCCATCTGAAACCGAAGTGTCCCTAGAAAGAAATTCCAAATATTGTCAACTATGCTCTATTAGGGTATAGTATGAAGAATCAGTGCAGTAGGGTCTATATACTACTATATACACAAAGCTGCCATGTGCTGAACATTGCAAAACACACTTTTCATAAAAGAGCGTTAATTCCAGTCCTGCAGTCACCCTGATGACCTTATACTGTGCCAGTACTTGAGGTAGGTGTGCCCCTTTATATATTACTTGCAGCCAGAATTGGCACCGGGATTATCAGCTCATTGACGAATTCTTGAGGTCACATTTGTGTCTTGATGTCACCAGTCTGAACCAATCCTACACCACTTGCTCTTTATAGAATTTTCAGAAAAAAAAATACCCCTAGCAATAAATACTGCATGTAAATAATATTCTCATTACAGTACAACAACAAATAAATGGAAAAAGAGCCATATCCCTATTAGGTCCCGCAGACATCATAGAGGTGGTCCTTGACTTCCAGTCCTGCAGTCACCATGAAGACTTTGTGCTGTCAGTGCAGGCAGAATAAAGCTGACATGGTGACAATGTAATGTTTTATATGTACTACTACTCCCTGTACTGACTGATAGTAGAGAGAATGGACTAAGCTGAAGGATTCCCGACTCTTATCAATTTTTTAAATAGGGAATATGCCCTGAATACTAACCCCAAATTTATATTACATTTATAGTAGGACAGATTTACTATTCAAATTGAGCCAGAATTATGGCGTACATGTTGTGCGCCATATTTATTAATTGTTTTAGACACATTTTGCGGCGTGCTTGACAAGGGGCGTGGCCTAGAATAAAGGGGCGTGTCTTAAACTAAGCCAACCAAGAGGTGGTATAAGGAAGAGAAAAGTGTCTAACATGTCTAGCAAAATCTATCATACATCGTGCACCACTGTGATAAATTTGGCGCAATTTCTGACTTCCTTGTATCAGTTTACACTGTGTAAAACTCAGATAGTTTTAGGCCCCATGCACACTAACTTATTTTTGCGGCCGCAATTCACCCGCAAATCTGCAGGTGAATTGCGACCCCATTCATTTCAATGGGCCCATGCACACGACCTTGGTTTCCACGGTCCATGCCTTGCCCAGGAACCTGGACCGCAAAAACAACGGACATGTCTTATTACGGTCGTGTTTTGCGGTACAGGCTCATAGAAAATAATGCACGCGGTCATATGCACGGCCCGCGATTTGAGGGTGGCTGTGGGTGACACTCCGCGGACGTACAAGCCGTAAGTCACGGTCAATGCACCTCACTATGGTCGTGTGCATGAGGCCTTAGTAAATCTGCCCCATGGTAATACCAGTGACAGCCCGCTCTTTCCCGGTGGGGTACAGTCCTCCGCACATCTTCATCCACGTCTCATCTTGTATGTGCCGGATACTTTTCTCCTTATACCTGAGAAGTAACAAAAATAACATCAGAAACTAAAAAAACACAATTCCAAGTATTTCTCCCCATTTCTAAAAATAACATTTCCTGCAGGTGAATAATGGAAAATATAAAGATATAAATATATTCAGGCCTATGTGTCTGTCCAGGGGGTCAGTGAGGGTCCTGCCTGTTATATGTGGGGAGGTCGTGCTGCACAATAACGGAGGGGAAAATGTCTGTACATCAATATATATTTGTCTCTAGTAGCCCCTACAAAGTCTCAGTGAGGGCCCTGTCTGTTATACGGGGGGAGCTTGTATACAGCGTTAGTAACAGGCATGTCACTCCAGTATAGATATTTTGGGTGCGGGTTCTTCGACCTCACTGTCCATAGTTTAATTAAACACCTTAAGAAAATGGATCATCACCAAGAAGTTTTATTTAAAGGGGTACTCCCATCTTACTATTTCTCTGGGACTCACACCTATGTGGAAAACGGAGGTCTCGCCCTGACCCTGTCCTGCTTTGTTCCCAGATCCCTGTCCCGTCTAATGGCTGCTGATTCCAGGTGGAGAATGACTTGAGAAAGGCCTCGCACGTCCCTCTCTCTATTCTGTTCTATGGAGGTTTCGGAAACAGCTGAGCGCTGTTGAACTATTTGTGTAACTCCCATAGTACAGAACGGAGAGAGCTGCGTGCATGCGCATAGGTGGATATCACATAAACGTCTGAGATGGAGAAAACCCTCTAAAGAGATTATTTCATTAAAGGGGTTGTACATAATTAGAAAAATAGAGCTGATATCTTCCAAAAACAGAGCCACACCTGTCCACAGGTGATGTGCGGTGTGTGGACAGCTTAGCCCTATACATTTCAATACAGAAAAGCTGCAATACCACACACAGCCTCTGGACAGAGGTGGCGCAGAGCTTCCATTTGGGTCATAGAGAGGGTCTCCAGCGTGATACCCCCCTCTATGATATCTAAATACCCTTATAGGGCATTTCAGGTGTAACCAGAAGTTAAGGTGATACAAAAAAATATTCCATACATGAGATTTCCTTAATGGAGATATTGTAACAATAATTACTGAAAATATGTAATTGACTTTTTCCTCCATTGTAGGAATAGAACCCGAGAAGTGACGTTTTGGACTACGGAACAGTCGATCCTCCGGATGAAATGCTGTGTGGTTGGAGCGCAGTCCCAGGAGCGCTGGTGTTGTTGTGCTGATCCATGTTCTTCTTATCTGGAGCTTGTATACAGAACACGCGATCCTTCTGGTCCGACCTACTAACATATATAAGCACAGCCTAAACACACACGTAATGATATATAATGACATAATATTAACATAACATTACTATGTATCAGCCCTGATACGTCAGTCTCATCATATTTCTGGGGTCCCCGCACACAGGATATACGTTACCTCCTGTGATGATGTCACTTCCCTGTATTTCCTGTATGACATGGCTGCTCTTCCTCTTCCCGTTTCCCTTTCTGATGTATTTCCTCTTCCTGTGTGATAAGACGTGTGCTGTTGCCTCCTGCTGTGTATAACACGAGATGCAACATGTCTTATAAAACATGTAAATAATAATCGCAGAAAGCAAAAAAGATTTTGTTCATTTCCATTCACATCAATGGTTATTTGTTTGCAGCCGTTTTTCAGAGCCGTACTTGTCTGTTTTTAGAATCAACTACAGGGAGATTTGAGATGTGGTTTGAGAATTTCTTTCCTATGTAAACCCCACCGATAAGGACAGCTAAGAAGCCTCAGTTATCAGCGAGTGACCCCATCATTAGAGTAAGCAGAGTGCCCCCATACAGTGCCAGCAGAGTATTGTCCCTTACACAGTGCCAGTATACTGCCCCCTCATAAACAACACTACCAGCAGAGATCCCTCAATAAACCATATTGCCAGCAAAGTGCCTCCAATAATTAGTGCCAGCAGACTGCCCCCAATAACCACTACAAGCAGAGTTCCCCCTCACAAATAGTCCCAGCAGACTGCCCCCAATAACCACTACAAGCAGAGTTCCCCCTCACAAATAGTCCCAGCAGAGTGCCTTCCTTTATGCAGCTACATCATGTAAGATCTTCCCTAGTTTGGAAGTCTCCAGGACAATCTGGGAGAGAAGACAAGTGTGATGTAACCTGGTTGCAGTGTGTAAATGTAGCCTGAAACATCACGTGTAGCCCCTAAGTCTATGTTCACATGTTACATATTTATTGCAGATTTCCATGGTCAAATTGACACATAAAGTATGAATGTGAATAGGGTTCTAGAAAACTGCATAAACTTGCAGCAGTAACAATCTGCAGTAGATTGTAATGCAAAGGATGCACAGCCAAATATGCTGCAAAAGCCACATGTAATATATGGAGAAATATTAGGCCTAGTTCACACAGAGTTTTTTTGGAGCGTTTTTTTAAGTGGAAAACGCATCGAAAACCGCACCAAAAAACGTCCGAAAACTAATCTTATTGATTTCAATGGGATGCAGAGGCGTTTTTCCCACGAGAAAAAAACACTCACAGGAAAAAGCAGCGTCAAGCCCTTTCTTCAAGCGTTTCCGTCTCTGACCTCCCATTGCCATCAATGGGAGGCAAAGAAAATGGTTTTCGCAGCATTTTTGCCTGCGGTGCTCAATGGCCGTGGTCGAAAAATGCGTAAAAAAAGCGGCAGAAGGAATTTTGAGGCAGATTTTTCCACCTGCAAAAAACTTGGTGTGTAAACAGGGACTTCGTGTCCACATGTGACCTACTCTATCCAATCACAGCTGTAATTCCAGCCAAGGCTGCCTAAGATTATGTTCGCACCACCCACTTCTCCTGCGGTTTGGCCGCTGCAGCCCGATGAGGAGGGATTATAACTAGAAATTGTGGATATAAAGAACATGCAGAGGTTTCTGTGTGACAGTCTAAGGGCATGACCAGACGTGGCGGAGTTCAGCATACACTGTCCGCATCAATGCCGCACATAATCTGCGTTGCAGATTCTGTCGCGGCTTTGCCTAAAATGGGCATTAAATTGATGCGGATTGGCCGTTGCGTATTGAGGGGGAAAGGGCTTCCCTTCTCTCTATCAGTGCAGGATAGAGAGAAGGGACAGCCCTTTCCCTAGTAAAAGAAAAATAAAGTCATATTTACCCGGCCGTTGTCTTGGTGACGCGTCCCTCTTTCGACATCCAGCCCGACCTCCCTGTATGACGCGGCAGTTCATGTGACCGCTGCAGCCTGTGATTGGCCTGTGATTGGCTGCAGCCGTCACTTGGACTGAAACGTAATCCCGGGAGGCCGGACTGGAGGAAGAAGCAGGGAGTTATGGGTAAGTATGAACTTCTATTTTTTTTACAGGCTGATGTATATTGTGATCGGATGTCACTGTCCAGGGTGCTGAAACAGTTACTGCCAATCGTTTAACTCTTTCAGCACCCTGGACAGTGACTATTTACTGACATCGCCTATTAACGCTCCTGTAATTACGGGTGCACACACGTAATCACCCGTAATTACGGGAGCCCCATTGACTTCCTCAGTCTGGCTGTAGATCTAGAGATACATAGGTTTAGCCAGAATGAAGAACTATCATGTTAGTAAAACCAACACGCTCCGCAGCACACATAACATCTGCGGACTTCATTGCGGAATTTTCACTCTCCATTGAAGTCAATGGAGAAATTCCGCAATGAGTCCGCAACAAGTCCGCTACACGTCCGCAACAGCCAGTGTATGCTGCGGACACCAAATTCCGCACCACAGCCTATGCTCCGCAGAATTGTCCGCAACGTGTAAACGAACCCAACTAAAAAGCTGTGGAAAGCAATGGAGAAACGTGTACGCTGCGGATTTCCGCTGCGGACTATCCGCAGCGGAATTGCAGAGCAATTCCGCCACGTCTGGTCATGCCCTAAGGCTCTGTTCACATCTGCATTGGGGTCCCATTCTGACGTTCCCGTCAGAGGTTTCCGTCAGAACAGGACCCTGAGCAGACACAAACTGACACCGACGGAAACCAGGGGTTTCCGTTTCCATCACCATTGATTTCAGTAGTCGACTAAGCTATTGCTTCCGGCAAAACGAAGGGTCCGGTGCACAAAAGAGACAAACGGAAACCACGGGCACCGGCTCCGTCACCATTGAAATCAATGGTGATGGAAACGGAAACCCCTGTTTTTCGTCGGTGTCTGCTCAGGGTCCCGTTCTAACGGAAACCTCCGACGGAACGTCAGAACGGGACCCCAACGCAGATGTGAACAGAGCCTAATATGGATGAGAAAGGGGAGGTGGGACTACTCATTTATTATGCCCTGATACTGAACTGGTATTACTAGTATTATACCCTGTTCTATGAACTCTACCCGCTGGAGTACCCCAAAGATGCTTGTACCACTGATTGAGGTGCTATGTGTTTTGTAGTAAAATTAAATTGGTATTTGATTTTTTTTACAGTTAATATTTATTAAAAATTCTGTTTTAAAGTTTTTTGCCTGGCAGTGATAGTTTGATATTTGTCCAAAACCTATTTATTTCCATATTTCATGGATATTATGAGGTGGGACTACTCACCTAACCAGTATGTTCCTGACGGGAGCTGCATGCGTCCATCTCATCAAGTCTCCGATCTCCTGGCAGCTCCACTTTGTACAGATCCTACAATGAAAATCTATGCAAAAAGTTTACACCAAAAAAACAGAAAATTCTACTGCGGAACCAGGATTGTTGTTGTGTGGCAGGGCTGCACCTCGCACTTCTGCTGCCGGAGGTAAACAGTGAAATAGCGCCACCACCTGCATCACCATAGAGTGGCCATGTGGGGTAGAGAAAAGATAGCAAAGAAAATATAGAAAACCTTTATGTTTACATGTAGTAGAAATCTATTTAATACAAGTGAATAATATTTATAAAAATCGTAATCACATGCTGCGTTAGGCCTCATTCACACGACAGGGTTTCCCGGCCGGGTGCCGGCCGTTCATAAATCGGCTGGCCCCCGGCTGCATTAGGAATAATAGACCCCTAATGGGGCTATTCACACGACCGATTTTTTGACGGCCGGGGAAACCGGCCGTCAAAAAATAGGACATGCTCTATCTTCGGCCGGGTACCCGGCCGCCCGGCTCCCATAGAAGTCTATGGGGCCGGGTAATACCCGGCCATCACCGGGATGTGTCCCGAGTGATGGCCGGGTTTTCCGGCGCTTGCGCTCTATCTCCTCCTCCTCACAGCGCAGAGTGCATGTGAGGAGGAGGAGTTGATGCCATTCTGACGAATGGCATCGCTGTACACTGTGTTGCAGGGCCGGGGTGTACAGCAGGTGGAAGGGGGGAGCGCTGCGCTGGCTCCCTTCCCCTGCTTGTTTTAAAAGCACCCTGGCCTGGCGACACCTTCGATGGCGCCGCTAGCAGCTGCTGCGGCTGCTACTACTGCAGCGACGCCACTATCGCAGAGCAGGGAGGTATCTCCCCGCTCTGCTATGTGCTAGCCGCACTTTAGCTCCTTGAAGGAGCGGAATCCCCGTGTTTTCGGGGATTCCGCTCCTGGACAGAGCGCTTGATGTCTCTGTCCATATCTGGGCAGTGACATCAGGGGAAACTCCTGAAGCGGAATCCCCAAACACATGGGGATTCCCCTTCAGGAGTTGCCGCTGATGTCACTGTCCAGATCTGCCCGGCCCGGATGCAAAACTTTATGCAAACCGGCCGGGCAGAATGGCCGATTTTACCGGCCGGCACTTGGGCTCGGGCGCGACCCGGTCGTGTGAATCCCGCCTTAGGCCTCATTCACACGACAGGGTCCGAGTGTCGGCCGGGAAAATCGGCCGTTTTTGGGCGATTTTCCCGGCCGGTTTGCATCCGTTCCGATTCCGTTCCGGGCCGTGTTGCTGTTTTTACCGGCCGATTTGGACCCGATTTGCATCCGGTTTTTTCCCTGACCGTTTTTTAATCGGATTAATTTTTTGCACTTTACTTATTTTTTTATTATTATGTTCTGTCCCTCAAAGGTCAAAAAAGACCTTTTTGGAACTTTTAATATTTGTTTTCTTTCTTTTACACCATGTTTTTCCCTGTAACTGGAGCTGCACAGCAGCCCCAGTTACAGGGGAAATCAGCCCTCTCACAGTGACGATTGTCACTAATAGGGTATGTTCACACGGCCAAATTTCAGACGTATACGAGGCGGATTATGCCTCGTTTTACGTCTGAAAATACGGCTCCAATACGTCGGCAAACATCTGCCCATTCATTTGAATGGGTTTGCCGACGTACTGTGCAGACGACCTGTTATTTACGCGTCGTCGTTTGACAGCTGTCAAACGACGACTCGTAAAAATACAGCCTCGTCAAAAGAAGTGCAGGACACTTCTTTCAGACGTTTTTGGAGCGGTTTTCTCATAGACTCCAATGAAAACAGCTCCAAAAACGGACGTAAAAAACGCCGCGAAAATGGCGCGAAAAACGCCGCGAAAAATGCGAGTTGGTAAAAAAACGTCTGAAAAGCAGGGTCTGTTTTCCCTTGAAAACAGCTCTGGATTTTCAGACGTTTTGGTTGACTACGTGTGAACATACCCATAGGATTGTGCTAGGTCTAGTAAGACCCAGCAGCAGTCTGTCACTAACGGCACCCGGCGATCATGTGACCAGTCACATGATCACCGGGAGGAATAGAGACAGCACCGCTGCTGTCTCTATTTCTATACACAGCGTTCATTGAGCGTTGTGTAAAAAGACATCGTAGAAGACAGAAGCAGTGAAAGCTGCTTCTATCCTCTCCTCAGGGTCCCCGGCAGTCACGGACAGCCGGAGACCCGACATTCAGCTGCCCGATCGCGCGGGCAGCAAGTTAAAACCGGAGCCGTAAAAAGTCTATGGCTCGGGTTTTAAGGACCCTGACCGCTGGCCGTAAAAATACAGCCAGCGGTCGGGAACCGTAACAAGCAGGGGAAGGGAGCCAGCGCAGCGCTCCCTTCCACCTGCTGTACACCCCGACCCTGCCACACAGTATCACCAGCGTAGCCATTCGTCCGAATGGCATCAACTCCTCCTCCTCACATGCACTCTGCACTGTGAGGAGGAGAGAGTGCGCGAGTGACGGTTGACCCGGCCATCACTCGGGACACATTCCGGTGATGGCCGTGTATTACCCGGCCCCATAGACTTCTATGGGAGCCGGGCGGCCGGTTACCCGGCCGAATATAGGGCATGTCCCATTTTTTGACGGCCGGTTTTCCTGGCCCGTCAAAAAATCGGTCGTGTGAATAGCCCCATTAGGGGTCTATTATTCCTAATGCAGCCGGGTGCCGGCCGATTTATGAACGGCCGGCACCCGGCCGGGAAACCCTGTCGTGTGAATCCCGCCTTAATTCTGCAGTGTATTACTGACATACCTACCTACCTGCACTCATTATATTACACTCATCCATTATATACCTACCTGCACTCATTATATTACACTCATCCATTATATACCTACCTGCACTCACTACATTACACTCATACATTATATACCTACCTGCACTCATTATATTACACTCATACATTATATACCTACCTGCACTCATTATATTACACTCATCCATTATATACCTACCTGCACTCATTATATTACACTCATCCATTATATACCTACCTGCACTCACTATATTACACTCATCCATTATATACCTACCTGCACTCATTATATATATTACACTCATCCATTATATACCTAGCTGCACTCATTATATTACACTCATATATTATATACCTACCTGCACTCATTATATTACACTCATCCATTATATACCTACCTGCACTCACTATATTACACTCATCCATTATATACCTACCTGCACTCTTTATATTACACTCATCCATTATATACATACCTGCACTCACTATATTACACTCATCCATTATATACCTACCTGAACTCACTATATTACACTCATCCATTATATACTTACATGCTGGCCCTTTAAGAAACGGCCTGGGATCCGACTGCCGTGAGCAGGAGACATCAGTGGACGTTAGCGACCTCGTGGTGGAGGAGGCTGTCAAGCAAGGTACAGGATCCAGCGACGGAGACCACTGGCAGGAGAGGGACCTGCCGCCAGCGTTACAATAACTTTACCCCAGTCCTCTGCAGTCCAATCAATATACTTAAAACAGGATGTCAGTCTGTCCTTGATGTTTTTCTTGGAGAGAAGTGGCTTCTTTGCAGCTCTTCTTGACACCAGTCCAGCCTCCAAAAGCCTTCACCTCACTGTGCGTGCAGATGCACTGACAGATGTCTGAGGAAGCTCTGCACTGCTGTTGAACCGATCCCATAGCTGAATCCTCTTTAGGAGAAGGTCCTGGTACTTGCTGGAATTTCATGGACACCCTGAAGCCTTCTTCATAGCAAATGAACCTCTCTCCTTGAAGTACTGGATGATCCGATAAATGGTTCATTTTGGGGTAATCTTACAAGCAGCAATGTCTTTGCCTGTAAGGCTCTTTTGATGCAAAGCAATGATAAGCAAGTTAACGACGTCCACCGGGATCTGTTATATGTCAATGTGGTGATGTATCTAGGCGACATCAAGATTTTCTCACCCGCTTTGACTACACATTGGAAACGTGTTCGACAGGTCTTTCAACGGTTGCTGGAGAATAAGCTCTGTGCAAAGTTGGAGAAGTGGGTCTTCCAGAAATCCTCCCTTCCCTTTCTAGATTATATAGTCTCTGACCAGGGATTGAAGATGGACACCAACAAAACATCTGCTGTGTTGAACTGGCTTTGTTCTCAGGGTCTCCGTGCAATTCAACGCTTTCTGGGATTTGCACATTTCTACCGGCAGTTTATTCCCCACTACTCTTCATTACTGGCGCCTATTTCAGCTCTTACCAAGAAAGGAGTGAATGCCAAAAATGAGACCCAAGAGACCAAATTGGCATTTCTTCAACTCAGTCTGTCTCTGCCGCCCCTATATTGCAGCATCCGGACATCTCCAAGCAATTCTTCTTTGAGGTGGATGCCTCTACTATCGATGCAGGTGCAGACCTGACGCAAAAAGGTCTTACCGGCAAGACTGTCACCTGCGGCTTCTTCTCCTAGTTATTTTCTCCTGCCGAGAAGAATTACTCTTAGAGATCAGGAGCTTCTGGCCATTGAATTGGCATTGGAAGAGTGGAAACATCTGATAGAAGGGGTCATGCATCCTGTAATTATTTTCAGACCACGAATATTTGGTCTATCTACAGACCGCTCAGCGGTTGAATCCGCGCCAGGCCAGGTGGGCGCTCTTCTTTGCCTGATTTGAAATTCTGTTACATTTCCGTCCTGCCGAAAGGAATACTAAGGCTGACGCTCTGTCTCGGTGAATTGAAATTAACTTGGTTTTTATTTTTCCAAAGTACAATACAAAAGTATACAACATCCCAATGATACAGTCTCACAGTGTTGTATACAGAACACAGAAAAAGCTTGCACCTTTAGATATCAGAAAAGTGCCTCGGACGTTGACATACTGACATATTAACAGACAAACAAACATAAAAACAGACATACAAAGAGTGGTGGTGATAAATACAAGCAATTATACATATGAGATGTCAAAAAGGAACAGGATGATGCAGGATACGAAAACCATGTATAAGTTAGCACAGATACATTCACAGAGTGACAGAGTTCTTGCGGAGCAGAAGTTGAACATGGGGTAACTCCGTCCAAGGGGCCCATTGAGACAAACACTTCTGCCTATAACCTTTAGATGTAGCAAAGTGCAATACGTAATAGAAGTGAAGATAAATCCTGTTTAGCACCTCCGAGAGATTCAGAGCCTCAGCTGTTTTCCATCTCTTGGCTATATGGAATCTGGAAGCGATAAGAATATGGCTTATTGGCCACCTATATTCTAAAGGGATCTCATCCATCTGCATATCAGTTAAAGCCAATGCAGGGGAAGGTAAAAGTTCTGCTCCCATTAATTCTGATATGTAGCGGAAGATACGCTTCCAGAATGGGTAGACTGATTTACATGTCCACCATAGATGAAATAATGTGCCCCTTGCTCCACATTCCCTCCAACACAAAGGAGAAGCCCTGGCTTGCATATGTTGTAACAGGTGTGAGGTACCAACGAAACTGAATTTTCCTAACGGCTTCTATATGATTGACACATTTGGATATCCTATGTGAGTGATGTAAAGCAGCCCTCCAGTCCTCCTCCGAGAACTCCCGACCCATATCCGTCTCCCACTGAGACATGTATTTCAATTTGATAAATGAGCTGTGGGTGTTTAAGGACAAGTAAGCTGAGGCCAAACCT
Organism: Rhinoderma darwinii; assembly: GCF_050947455.1. Classification (NCBI taxonomy): domain Eukaryota; kingdom Metazoa; phylum Chordata; class Amphibia; order Anura; family Rhinodermatidae; genus Rhinoderma; species Rhinoderma darwinii. The sequence goes on from NW_027464450.1 coordinate 2,389,193, forward strand.
TTCAGCGATGTAATATCCAAATCTGTCTCGGTGATTTGATGACTGATCAAGTGAAACATATTATATTGATCCTTCTCGCATCATTCTGGTGGCTCCGGTCCTACTGAAGGATATCCATCATCGTAAAACCTTTGTTCCCTCAGCCAGAAGAAGGACAGTGCTTTCCTGGGGACATAACCCTAAACTGGCCGGTCACGCAGGAGTGCGTAAAACCAGAGAGCTCATTTCTCATCAATTTTGGTAGCCAGCCATGGTCCAGGATGTTCAGGACTATGTGGCTTCCTGTTCCTTCTGCTCCCAGAACAAGACCTCCAAGTCCAGACCACCTGGTCTTCTTCTACCTCTTCCAGTCCCTGATTCTCTGTGGCAACATATTGCGATGGACATTGTGAGGGATCTACTCCTTTCATCCAAATGCAATACCATCTGGCCGGTGGTAGATCGCTTATTCAAAATGGCACATTTTGGTCTTTTGTCTTGTTTGCCTTCTGCTCCTCATCTTGCCGGTCTCTTTATACAGCATATATTTTGCCTGCATGTTCTTTCCCATCATATTGTTTCAGGCCACGGTGTACAGTTCACCTAAAGATTTTGGAGAGCTCTGTGTGGCCTGCTGGAAGTCAAGTCAGATCTTTCTTCTGAATACCATCCACAGTTCAATGGCCAAGTGGAAAGGGTCAACCAGATCCTAGAGAACTTTCGACACCATTTCAGGCAACGTGTCCGCTAGTATCAATTGTATCAGTTATTACAAAATGTTTCTTCACATTTAAGTGTTTTATCTGCTGCTGGGGCGCAATCGCCACCTCCTCAATTTGCTGCCTTCAGTCCTGGATTGCATCTTCCAACTCCTCCACGTTACAAAGGCGACTCCAAGCCTTGTAGAGGATTAAATCAATGCACAATCCGTTTTGAGCTAGTAGCGCAGCAATTAGCTTCCGACCACGCTAAGGTAGCCAACATCTTGTCTCTACTGTCTGGTGAGGCGCAGGCCTGGGCTTCACCTCTATGGAAAAGGAAAAACCCATCATCTTTGTTATCCAAGAATTTTTCACGACTTTTAAAAAAGTCATCATCTGCTTCTTCGTCACTACTCCAGTAGGACAATATGCCATCCAGTTTTGCACATTATCCACAGAGTTACAGTGGAACATTGATTCTCTTGTCGCTATGTTTTGGAAAGGTCTGGCAGACCGCATCAAGGATGAACAGGCCCTGTATTAACTACCGAGGTCTTAATGAAATCACGATAAAAAAAAAAAACACGTTCATTTCCAAGCTCTTTGACTGACTGCAAGGTGCTAAGATTTTCACCAAGCTAGACTTACGTGATACTTACAATTTGATTCACATCTGTGAAGGGAATGAGGGAAAAATCATGTTTAACACTAGAGATGGAAACCATGAATATCTAATTGTGCCTTTTGGTCTCAGAAATCCCCCGGCTGTCTTTCAAGAACATGTTAACGACATTTTGCAAGATCTATTATACGGCTGTGTTTTGTTATATTTGGATGCCATTTTTGTTTTCTCCCTAGACCACTATACTCATCGCAAGCAATAGAGTCTTGTTCTGCACCGACTTACAGAGAATCATCTATATGCCAAGCTTAAAAAATTGCTTTTTGAGTGATCCAGACTGTCTTTTGTAGGATATATCTCTGATCAAGGAATTCAAATAGATCCAGCAGTACTTAAATTGTCTAGTCCCCATGGACTCAAAGCCATACAACGACTTCCTGAAGTTACTAATTATGATCGACAATTAATTCCTAAATTTTCTTACCTGGTGGCACCCATCTCTGCTATCACCAAAATGGGTTTCATTGCCAAAATTCGGACTTCTAAAGCTGTTTCTGCTTTCCTCAGCCTTAAACAGGCCTTCTCCTCTGCCTTAGTTCTCCATGGACCGGACTACAGTAAAACCTCCATCTTGGAGAAGCAGGTCTCATCTGTAAGGAGTGCGTGCTGTTCTTTTTCAAAAAAATTATAAAGCAAAAACGCTTTCCTGTGGATTCTTCTCCAATGCCTTGTCCCCTACCCAGAAAAATGATGGCATTGGAGATCAGGAACTCTTGGCCATAAAATTAGCTCTCGAAGAATGGAGACGTTTGCTAGAAGGTGCTCATTATGCCATCACTGTCTACACCGACCACAAAAATGTATTGTATCTGCAAACGGCATATAAAATAAACCCTCATCAAGCAGGTTGGACTTGGCTTACCAAGTTGCTCTGGTTGTACTGTAATCTGGTTCGTAGTTGACTGTTTTTTGAAGATGGCACACTTTATTCCTCTGACCGGCCTTTCTTCTGCTAAAAGTCTGTCTAATCTCTTCAGTAAACACATTTTTCGTCTGCGATGACTCCCTAAGCATATCGTGTTCGATAGAGGAGTGAAATTTACTTCAAAGTTCTAAAGGCCACTCTGCAAGTTGTTTGAAGTTAAGTTGGATTTTCTTTCCGCCTACCACCATTAATCTAATGGAGAATTGGAATGGTTCAACCAGGTTTTGGAAAACTTTTTCAGCAATTTTGTGTCCGCACTTCAAGATGACTGGACTAGTCTCCTTCCCTGGGCAGAGTTTGCTTATAATAACTACACCTGGGAATTCACACCTTTTTTCTTGATTTATGGACAGCATCCAAGAATCCCTCTGCCAGTTCCAACACTGTCCAAAGTTCCAGCAGCCAGTTTCACTCAATTCTTGCACAAAGGGCAGGAGGCCAAGGAGTCTATAAGTAAAGGAGTAGGCCGATTGAAGGGAAATGCATATAAGAAGTATAGAGTTCCTCCACAATTCCACCCAGGAGACAAGGTCTAGTTATCCACCAAGTACATTTGTTTGAGGACCCACTGTTTTAAATTGGATCCTTGGTTTTCTACAAGCTCCGACTCCCAGTCTTTGAAAACTCCCAAATGTTTTCATGTGCCTCTTCCCAATTCTCTGTTCCGGAATCACTTCTCCAAGAAGTTTCCTCGTTCTCCTGCTTCCTCCACTCCTGATAGAGAGTATGAAGTCAACGGGATTCTGGGCACCAAGAGGTCCAGAGGGAAGCTCCGGTACCTGGTCAATTAGAAAATCTTTGGTCTGAGGAGAAATCTTGGGAACCTGAGGAAAATGATCATGCTTCATCTCTCCTCTGGAAATGTTGTCTTCACTTTCCCCACAAGGCTAAAAAGAGGGGGCATAAGGCTCTCTGCGGCTGCCATATACTTACCTCTACATGACGTCCTCTGGCTCCTGGCCACCACCACATACCTCCATCACTACGTGACATACACCTACTAACCCACACTTACTATATTGCACACATCCATTACATACCTACCTTCCTACCTGCACTCACTATATAACACTCATCCATTATATACCTACCTATCTGCACTCCCTATATTACACTCATCCAATATATACCTACCTATCTGCACTCACTATATTACTCTCATCCATTATATACCTACCTACCCAAACTCACTAATTTACACTCATCTATTATATACTTCTTTGCACTCACTAAATAACACACTTCCATTTTACACAAACCTACCCACACTCACTATATTATACTCATCCATTACCATTTATTTTAGCCTCTTTAGGGCTCTATGTGCTCTGACCCTTCTAGGGCATCTGTTTTTGGCCCCACGCAGGCACCATTTCAGTGGTCCTCGGGCACTATTTATATAGTCCTTACTCGGGAACCATTTCTATGGTCTTCATCTAGGTACCATTTATTTTGCCTCTTTAGGGCTCTCTTTGTTTTGGCCCTTTTCTAGGGCATCATCTGTTTTTGGCCACACGCAGGCACCATTTCAGTGGTCCTCGGGCACTATTTATATAGTCCTTTCTCAAGAACCATTTCTATGGTCTTCATCTAGGTACCATTTATTTGGCCTCTTTAGGGCTCTCTTTGTTTTGGCCCTTTTCTAGGGCATCATCTGTTTTTGGCCACACTCAGGCACCATTTCAGTGGTCCTCGGGCACTATTTATATGGTCCTTTCTCGGGCACCATTTCTATGGTCCTCACTTGGGTACCATTTATTTTGGCCTCTTTAGGGCTCTATTTGTTTTGACCCTTTTCTAGGGCATCTGTTTTTGGCCACACGCAGGCACCATTTCAGTGGTCCTCGGGCACTATTTATATGGTCCTTTCTCGGGCACCATTTCTATGGTCCTCATTTGGGTACCATTTATTTTGGCCTCTTTAGGGCTCTATTTGTTTTGACCCTTTTCTAGGGCATCTGTTTTTGGCCACACGCAGGCACCATTTCAGTGGTCCTCGGGCACTATTTATATAGTCCTTACTCAGGAACCATTTCTATGGTCTTCATCTAGGTACCATTTATTTGGCCTCTTTAGGGCACTCTTTGTTTTGGCCCTTTTCTAGGGCATCATCTGTTTTTGGCCACACGCAGGCACCATTTCAGTGGTCCTCGGGCACTATTTATATGGTCCTTTCTCGGGCACCATTTCTATGGTCCTCATTTGGGTACCATTTATTTTGGCCTCTTTAGGGCTCTATTTGTTTTGACCCTTTTCTAGGGCATCTGTTTTTGGCCACACGCAGGCACCATTTCAGTGGTCCTCGGGCACTATTTATATAGTCCTTACTCGGGAACCATTTCTATGGTCTCCATCTAGGTACCATTTATTTGGCCTCTCTAGGGCTCTCTTTGTTTTGTCCCTTTTCTAGGGCATCATCTGTTTTTGGCCACACGCAGGCACCATTTCAGTGGTCCTCGGCCACTATTTATATAGTTCTTACTCAGGAACCATTTCTATGGTCCTCATTTGGGTACCATTTATTTGGCCTCTTTAGGGCTCTCTTTGTTTTGGCCCTTTTCTAGGGCAACATCTCGTTGTAACCTTTCATCTACAGCGTAATCTCGCGAGATTACGCTGTGCTCTACTGTAACTACCATAGACACATTAACGAAGTGCAGGGATTGTGAATAGACATCCCGTGGAATGTCTATTCACTGTCAAAACTGTCTTCGGTATTGTTAATGTGTTAGTATAAGACAGCACATAGCGATCTAAAAGGATCCCTATGCGCTGCCTAAATGAATGGAGAGGAGTGCATGACGCTGATTGGTCAGTGTCATACACTCCTCTGTACAACGCCCACTTGGTCTGAAGTAAAAACACGCCCACTTGGGCATTAAGACACTCATTAGCATAAATCTAAAATCGCTAATAAAGTGGTGAAAATAGATCGTTTTATTTTAAATAGAAAGCATTACTGTCACCTACATTACAGCGCCGATCTCCTAATGTATGAGATTGGGCACTTATAATGTGGTGACAGAGCCTCTTTAACCCCCTCCCGCTGTGGCCACTTTTGACCTTCCTGACAGAGCCTCATTTTTCAAAGCTGACATGTTTCAATTATGTGGTAATAACTCCAGAATGCTTTTACCTATCCAAGCGATTCTGAGGTTGTTTTCTCGTGACACATTGGACTTTATGTTACTGGCAAAATTTCCCCGATACATTCAGTATTTAATTGTGAAAAACACCAAAATTTGCATTTTTCTCAATTTGAATGTATCTGCTTGTAAGACATGCAGTTATAAACACACAAAAATGTTGCTAATTAACATCCCCCATATGTCTACTTTAGATTGGCCTCTGTTTTTGAAAATCCTTTAATTTTTCTAGGACGTTACAAGGCTTAGAAACTTAGCAGCAATTTCTCACATTTTCAAGAAAATTTCAAAAGGCTATTTTTACAGGGGCCAGTTCAGCTGTGAAGTGGCTTTGAGGTCCTTATATATTAGAAACCCCCAATAAGTCACCCCATTTTAAAAACTGCACCCCTCAAAGTATTCAAAACAGCATTTAGAAAGTTTCTTAACCCTTTAGACATTTCGCAGGAATTAAGGCAAACTAGAGGTGAAATTTACAAAGTTCATTATTTTTTTCCAGAAATTCAATTTGAATCCATTTTTTTTGTACCACAGAAGGTTTTACCAGAGAAATACAACTTAATATTTATTTCCCAGGTTCTGCAGTTTTAGGAAATATCCCACATGTAGCTCTAGTGTGATAAAGGACTGAAGCACCGGCCTCAGAAGCAAATTAGCACCTAGTGGATTTTGGGCCTCCTTTTTATTAGAATATATTTTAGGCACCATGTCAGCTTTGAAGAGGTCTTGTGGAACTAAAACAGTGGAAACTCCGCAAAAGTGACCCCATTTGGGAAACTACACCCCTCAAGGAATTTATTTAGGGGTGTAGCGAGCATTTTGACCCGCCAGTTTTTTTGCAAAAATTTTTGGAACTAAGCCATGAAAATTAAAATCTACATTTTTTACGACAACATTTGTAGAGCAATTTCTCCCGAGTAAAACAATACCACACATGTGGTAATAAACGGTTGTTTGGACACACGGCAGGGCTGAGAAGGGAAAGAGCGCCATTTGGCTCTTGGAGCTCAAATTTAGCAGGAATGGTTTGCGGAGGCCATGTCTCATTTGCAAAGCCCCTGAGGGGACAAAACAGTGGAAACCCCCAACAAGTGACCCCATTTTGGAAACTACACCCCATGAGGAAATTATCTAGGGGTATAGTGAGCATTTTGACCCCACAGGTTTTTTGCAGACATTTTTGGAAGTAGGCTGTGTAAATGAAAATCGAATTTTTTTCAAATAAAATGTAGGCTTAGCTATTTTTTTTTCATTTCCACAAGGACTAAAGGAGAAAAAGCACCATAAAATTTGTAAAGAAATTTCTCCCGAGTAAAACAGTACCCCACATGTGGTAATAAATGGCTGTTTGGACACACGGCGAGGCTGAGAAGGGAAAGAGCGCCATTTGGCTTTTGGAACTCAAATTTAACAGGAATGGTTTGCGGAGGCCATGTTGCATTTGCAAAGCCCCTGAGGGGACAAAACAGTGGAAACCCCCAACAAGTGACCCCATTTTGGAAACTACACCCCATGAGGAAATTATCTAGGGGTACAGTGAGCAGTTTGACTCTACAGGCGTTTTACAGAACTTATTGGAAGTAGGCCGTAAAAATGAAAATCTACATTTTTTCAAAGAAAATGTAGGTTTAGCTAATTTTTTTTCATTTCCACAAGGACTTAAAGGAACAGTGTCATCACAAATTATTTTTTTATATGTTAAAGATGTTAGTGCTTTATTAAAAACGTTTATATTCATTTGTGTGTTTGTGTTTTACTTTTTCTTATTTTTACACTTTTTCTTCCCTATGGGGGCTGCCATTTTTTGTTCCATTTCTGTGTGTGTCGATTAACGACACATACAGACATGGAATACGGCAGCCACAGTCCCATAGGGACTGCAAACGGCTCCCGTCCCATTGACTGCAGTGTACGGCGTCTGTGTGGGAACTGCGCATGCGCCGCTCCCACACAGTCCTATTCGAAATTGGCGCCGTCCGGCGCCATTTTCCTGTGGACCGGAAGTCGCGGCCGGACAGTAATATTACTACTTCCGGTTGCGGCTTCCGGATTTGTGCACTTGCACCAGCGGCAGCAAACGGAGCGGACGGGCCGGAGGGAGCCGCGGCGGCAGGAGCAGGTAAGAGATTTCAATGTATGTTCATGTTTGTGTGTGTTTACTACTGTATGTAAACCTACTACACTGTGGGTTAGCTCAAAAAATGGCGACACACAGTGTAGGAGGTTACATCGTTCAAACCCCTCGTTTAGCCCGGCACTAGCCAGGATAAAGGAGGGGGGGATGCTGAGAGCTCACTAGAGCGAGGGCTTTTAACCCAATGTTGCAATGCTGCAATTTTGGGAACAGCTCCATCTAGTGACCAAAAATGGGTAGTATTATAAATTAGAAATAATTTATAATATTTCCTGGACTCGTGCAAAAAAATAAAAAAAATTTGAACAATGTTTAATCACCCACACACTAAATGTTTAATTTTTTAAAAAAAAACATGTTTTTCTGGCAACACATTCCCTTTAAGGAGAAAAAGCATTTGTAAAGCAATTTCTCCCGAGTAAAACAATACCCCACATGTGGTCATAAACATCTGTTTGGACACACGGTAGGGATCAGAATGGAAGGAGCACCATTTGGATTTTGGAATGGTTTCTGGGCGCCATGTCACATTTGCTGAGCCCCTGTAGTACTAGTAGTCATTTGTGTTGCACATGATTAGAAATTTCCATGTAGCCCCAACCTAAAGCATAAAGTTCCTTCATGGGCAAAGCTGCCAACAAAAATAGGTATTTCCCATGATGCAGTAAAGTGATTTGGAAGGAAATGGGGGCTGTAGATGGGATCTGCTCCCAATCGTACACGCATTCTCATATGTCTCACTATAGAGACTCTCTTCATGTAAGGGGCAGACATTACAAGATATCTGCAACCCCGGCATTATTCCCCATGTAGAAGATCATTCCCACAAAAATCCTTCATGTGTCTACAACTGTCCATAAAAGAGAGTCATTCATTCCTAAATATGTCACCAATCTTTCCTGATTACGCCATTTTATGGGTGCAACACGTCCGGCCATGTGTAGCAGTATACATATATACTCTATGTGAATAACGCAGACAATACATTCATATTAAATAGTCACCTACCTCTTGTAACTTACCTGTTCACCACATAGGAGTAGGACTGATGACATCATATGAAGACACGTCATCTCTAAAAAGGGAAGAAAAAACAGTAAATAGATTGTAAATAAAAATAATAATTCTCAGTTAGACCCCGTTTACACAGAGTTTTTTTGCAGGCAGAAAAATCTGCCTCAAAATTCATTCAGGAATGGAAAATCTGGCTGCAAATTCTTGCCGCTATTTTCGTGGCCTTTTTCGCTGCATTTTTCGGGTAAAAAACGGCGGAAAGAAAGAGTATGCCGCTTTTTTGTAACACAAACGGCTGAAAGCCGCCGCGGAAAAAAACGCCTCCGCCTCCCATTGAAATCAATGGGAGGTGGTTTGGGACTTTTTTTTACACTAAATCTGATACGGTTTCCGCATAAAAAAACTTTGTGTGAACTGGGCCTTACAGATGTGTTAACCCTTAACTTGCATCAAGTTATACAATGTATCATAATACCAATTCAATACAATCTCGTGCCATCTAGCAAAAAAAAGCAACATACACTTGTTTTTAACATGGGAGTCTATGGGCGACATATGGCATCCGTCGGAGTAAATACTTTCTTTTACATCTTCGTTTAACATCTCGCGCCATATATCTCGGGTTAGGCCCCATGCACATGACCGTATTTTCATCTATCCGTAAATACTGTCGGTAAATACGAATCCGTAGTCATCCGTATATATATGGAACGATATCCGCAAATACGGTCTGTAGTGCATCCGTATTTGATCCGTATATACGTATACGTAAAAAAAAAGGGAGGCTGCAAATGATGTCACTAACATGTTGCTTAGCAACGCTTCTGTAAATACGGATGGTTTATGCATACACATCCGTAGCCGTCCATATATACGGAAGCGCCCATAGGCTTCTATGGGAGAGTGGCAGGTTCTATCATTTTTTCAGCAAAAATACAGAAAGGTGTCCGTGGCCAATAGAAATGAATGGGTCCGTAATTACGGATGAAAAATACGGTCGTTTGCATGGGGCCGAAGACATAAGTTAAAGAGGCTCTGTCACCAGATTTTGCAATCCCTATCTGCTATTGTAGCAGATCGGCGCTGCAATGTAGATTACAGTAACGTTTTTATTTTTTAAAAACAAGCATTTTTGACCAAGTTATGACCACTTTTGTATTTATGCAAATGAGGCTTTCTAAAGTCCAACTGGGCGTGTTTACAGTAAAAGTACAACTGGGCGTGTATTATGTGTGTTACATCGGGGCGTGTTTACTACTTTTACTAGCTGGGCGTTCTGACGAGAAGTATCATCCACTTCTCTTCACAACACCCAGCTTCTGGCAGTGCAGACACAGCGAGTTCTCGAGAGATCACGCTGTGTCGTCACTCACTTCCTGCCCCAGGTCCTGCATCGTGTCGGACGAGCGAGGACACATCGGCACCAGAGGCTACAGTTGATTCTGCAGCAGCATCGGCGTTTGCAGGTAAGTCGATGTAGCTACTTACCTGCAAACGCTGCTGCAGAATCAACTGTAGCCTCTGGTGCCGATGTGGCCGACACGATGCAGGACCTGGGGCAGGAAGTGAGTGACGTCACAGCGTGATCTCTCGAGAACACGCTGTGTGTCTGCACTGCCAGAAGCTGGGTGGTAACGAAGAGAAGTGGATGATGCTGATTCGTCAGCATCATACACTCCCATTCCTAACGCCCAGCTAGTAAAAGAAGTAAAAACGCACAGATGTAACACACATAATACACGCCCAGTTGTACTTTTACTGTAAACACGCCCAGTTGTACTTTTGCAAGCCTCATTTGCATAAATACAAAAATGGTCATAACTTGGCCAAAAATGCTCGTTTTTTAAAAAATAAAAACGTTACTGTAATCTACATTGCAGCGCCGATCTGCTGCAATAGCAGATAGGGGTTGCAAAATCTGGTGACAGAGCCTCTTTAAGGAAGGACACTTCTGTATATCTGCCCAGAGAAAACCCAGACAACTGTTGTCACCCAAATTGTCCACACTCCTGAATGGCAAGACTGCTCAGTAATGTAACGCCACAGTATGGTGAGGTGACATATCACTTCATAACTAGACAGATTTACTATTTATATAGAGATATGATAAAATCAATGCTACGGGGGCTGAAGGGAGGCAGAAAAGAAGAACGTTTTGCTTCTGAGTTATTTCCTGTTAACCCTTTCCTGTCGCTGCACTGGCTATTTATGTAAAGGAAAGGGTATTTAAATATGGCGCCTGCTCAGAAGCAGAGCGGGCGTCATAGCCGCTGGGTCTCTGCTGTGTAACACCGGCTCACACGCGGCAAGATGGTGGGAGCCGGTGTGTTCCTCTAGCAGCTGGCCGCCTTGTGAACGCTCCCAGCCCTGCTATAGGAAGATTGCTATTAGGACCTGCCTGTGGCAGGTCTCAATAACAAAGTACTGATTTCACCATAGACTGCAATACTGTGATATTGCAGTCTATGGCACAAGCGATCCAATGATCGCAGGTACAAATCCCCTAGAGGGGCTAAAAAACAATAAAAATAATTCCCTAGATCACAATATAAAAATAAACATAAACACATTAGGTATCCCTGCGTCCGAAAATACCCAAACTATAAGAATATAAAAATATTTATCCAATATGGTGAACACCGTAGCGTGAAAAAAAAAATGTCTGAATCGCTATTTTTTTGCCACTACAACCGCCCACAAAATTTAATGAAGTGTTTGAAATGCCCGATATTCCCCAAAATGGTATCAATAAAAACCACATCTTTCCACGTACAAAAAGACGCCTTACACAGCCCTGTACACAGAAATATAAAAACTTTATTATGGGGGTCACAATATGGTGCAAATATTTTTTTCAAACGTTGTCGTTTTTTTAAGGTAATAAAACATAACAAAAACTATATAAATTTGGTATCACTGCGATCGCACTGACCCTCAGAATAAAGGTAACACGTCACTTTCACTGTACAGTGAACACCGTAAAAACGAAATCCATAAGAAAATGCCGGCCTGCTGTTTTTTTCCAATTCCACTCCATTCTAAAAAAAAAATTCCAGCTTCCCAGTACATCACACATAATATTAACCCCTTCCCTCTTTAGCCACTTTTGACCTTCCTGACAGAGCCTCATTTTTCAAATCTGACATGTTTCCCTTTATGTGGTAATAACTTCGGAATGCTTTAACCTATCCAAGCGATTCTGAGATTGTTTTCTCATGACACATTGGACTTTATGTTACTGGCAAAATTTGCTCGATACATACAGTATTTAAATGTGAAAAACACCAAAATGTAACGAAAAATTGCAAAAATTAGCATTTTTCTAAATTTAAATGTATCTGCCTGCAGATAGTAATACCACACACAATTATTGCTAATTAACATCCCCCATATGTCTACTTTAGATTGGCCTCGTTTTTTGAACATCCTTTTATTTTTCTAGGATATTACAAGGCTTAGAACTTTAGCAGCAATTTCTCACATTTTCAAGAAAATTTCAAAAGGCTATTTTTACAGGGGCCAGTTCAGTTGTGAAGCGGCTTTGAGGTCCTTAGATCTTAGAAACCACCAAAAAGTCACCCCATTTTAAAAACTTCACCCCTCAAAGTATTCAAAACAGCATTTAGAAAGTTTCTTAACCCTTTAGACGTTTCACAGGAATTAAACAAAAGTAGAGGTGAAATTTACAAACTAAATTTTTTGTTGTTGCAAAAATTAATTTTTAATCCATTTTTTTTGTAACACAAAGTTTAACCAGAGAAACGCAACTCAATATTTATTGCCCAGGTTCTGCAGTTTTAGGAAATATCTCACATGTGGTCCTAGTGTGCTAATGGACTGAAGCACCGGCCTCAGAAGCAAAGGAGAAACTAGAGGATTTTGGGGTCTCCTTTTTATTAGAATATATTTTAGGCTTCACGTCAGTTTTGAAGGGCTCTTGTGGTACCAAAACAGTGGAAACCCCCCAAAAGTGACCCCATTTGGGAAACTACACCCCTCGAAGGAATTTATTTAGGGGTATAGTGAGAAATTTGACAAGACAGTTTTTTTGCAGAAATTTTTTGGAAGTAGGCTGTGAAAATGAAAATCTACATTCTTTCAAATAAAATGTAGGTTTAGCAAATTTTTTTTTATTTCCAAAAGGACTAAAGGAGAAAAAGCACCGCAACATTTGTAGAGCGATTTCTCCCGAGTAAAAGAATACTCCACATGTGGTCATAAACGTCTGTTTGGAGACACGGCAGGGCAGAGAAGGGAAAGAGCGCTATTTGACTTTTGGAGCTCAAATTTAGCAGGAATGGTTTGCGGAGGCCATGTCGCATTTGCAAAGCCCCTGAGGGACCAAAACAGTGGAAACCCCCCACAAGTGGCCCCATTTTGGAAACTGCACCCCTTGAGGAAATTATATAGGGGTATAGTGAGCATTTTGACACTGCAGGTTTTTTGCAGAAGTTATTGGAAGTAGGCCGTGAAAATGAAAATCTATATTCTTTCAAAGAAAATGTAGGTTTAGCTAATTTTTTCTCATTTCCACAAGGATTAAAGGAGAAAAAGCATTTGTAAAGCAATCTCTCTAGAGTAAAACAATACCCCACATGTGGCAATAAATTGCTGTTTGGACACACGGCAAGGCTTAGAAGGGAAAGAACTCCATTTGGCTTTTGGAGCTCAAATTTAGCAGGAATGGCCAGGACACATTTTCAGAGCCCTTGAGGGGACAAAACAATGAAAACGCCAAAAAAGTGACCCCATTTTGGAAACTACACCCCTTGAAGATCTACGTGTGTGGTGATCATTTTGACCCCCACAGGTGTTTCATAGAATTTATTAGAATTGGGCAGTGAAAATAAAAAGCAATCCTTTTTCATCAATAAGATGTAGCTTTAGGTCAACATTTTTAATTTTCTCTACCAAAAAAGGAAAAAAAGAACCCCCCCCCCCCCAATATTTGTAAAGCAATTTCTCCTGAGTACGGCAATACCCCATTTGTGGTCATAAACTGCTGTTTGGGCACATGGCAAGGAACAGAAGAGAAGGAGCGGCATTTCGCTTTTGGAGCCCAGATTTTGCTGGATTGGTTTCTTGACACCATGTCACTTTTGCAAAGCCCCTAAGGTACCAGTACAGTGGAAACTACCCAAAAGTGACTCCATTTGTGATACTACACCCCTTCAGGAATTAATCTAGGGGTGTAGTGAGCATTTTGACCCCAAAGCTGTTTCATAGATTTTATTTGAATTGGGCAGTGAAAATAAAAATTACATTTTTTTTCCCAATAAGACGTAGCTTTAGCTCAAAAAATTTAATTTTCTCAAAAAATAAAGTAGAAAAAGAACCCAAAATTTGTTAAGCAATTTCTCCCGACTACGGCAATACCCCATATGTGGTTATAAACTCATTTTTGGGCACACAGCAGGGCTCAGAAGGGAAGGAGCGCAATTTAGCTTTCAGAGTACAGATTTTGCTGGATTGGTTTCTGGTCGTTATGTCGCATTTGCAAAACCCCTGTGGGACCAAAACAGTGGAAACCCCCCCAAAAGTGATCCCCATTTTGGAAACTACACCCCTCAATGCATTTACATAGTGGTGTAGTGAGCATGTTAACTCTGCAGCTGTTTTGCATAAATTAGTGTGCACTCGATATTGCAGAGTGAAAATGGGATATTTTCCATAGATATGCCAATATGTGGTGCCCAGCTTGTGCCACCATAACAAGACCACGCTATAATTATTATGCTGTGTTTCCCGGTTTTAGAATCACCCTACATGGGGCCCTAATCTTTTGCCTGGACATTTGACAGGGCTCATTGCGAGAGTACCATGCGAAATTGAGGCCTAATTTGGCGATTTACACAGAATTGGTTCACAATTGCAGAGGCTCAGATGGGAAATAATAAAATAAACCCCCCAGAAGTGACCCCATTTTAGAAACTACACCCCTCGAGGCATTTAGTAAGGGGTGTAGTGAGCATTTTCACCCCACAGGTTTTTTCCATAAATAAATGTGCTGCGTATGGTGCAAAGTAAAAATTTAATTTTTTCCCCAGAATTGCCAATTCAGTGGCAAGTATTTCGTGCCCAGCTTAGGACACTGTAGACACACACCCCAAAAATTGTTAAAAGGGTTCTCCCGGGTATGGCAGCGCCATATATGTGGAAGTAAACTGCTGTTTGGGCACACTGTAGGGCTCAGATGGGTGGGAGCGCCATTTGGCTTTTGAAGCGTAGATTTTGCTTGGTAGTAGTTTTGTTTGAGTATTACTGGTGTTTCCATTTATAATGTGGGGGTACATGTAAGCTGGGCAGAGTACATCAGGGGCATAGTCAGGTGGCATAATAATGGGGTAAAAAAACAATAAAATGATCCATAGATGTGTGTTACGCAGTGAAGCAATCCTTTCTGCACAGGCCCGTGTCGCACTCATATATGGCGTCCTTTCTTATCCCCCTTTGGTCCACACTCCGCACCTTTGCAGTTTGTGGAATTTTGCTGGGAAGTGTTGTCCTGGTATAATATGGGCACCCTCGCTTCTAGCAGATATGTTTGGGTCCCCCCTTCATGGTTCAATAATTTGAGGGCCCTGATAAATCGTATCTTGAAACAGATGAAATGTTCCCCTCTGATCTGCACAACTGCATGTTTTTATTTCCTGACTTATTGGAGCCATAACTAATTTTATTTTTTCATAGACGTAGCGGTATGAGGGCTGTTTTTTTGAGGGACAAGCTGTAGTTATTATTGGTACCATTTTGGGGTACATGCGACTTTTTGATCACCTTTTATCCTATTTTTTGAGAGGCAAGGTGACCAAGAAACAGCAATTCTGCCATAGTTTTTTTAGGGTTTTTTTATACAGCGTTAACCATGCGTTATAAATTACATGTTAACTTTATTCTGCGGGTCGGTACGATTCCGGCAATACCTAATTTATGGCACTTTTTTATGTTTTACAACTTTTTGCACAATAAAATTACTTTTGTAAAAAGAATGTATTTTTTCTGTCGCCAAGTTGTGAGAACCAAATATGTATGCTTTATTTATTTTTTTCAATAATAAAGGACTTGATAAGGGAAAAAGGGTGATTGTGTTTTATTTTATTACTTAAAACTTTTATTATATTTTTTACAACTTTTTTTACACTTTACTTTAGTCCCGATAGGGGACTTGAAGGTCCAACTGTCAGATTTTTTTTTCTAATACATTGCACTACCTACGTAGTGCAATGTATTAGATCTGTCAGTCATTCACTGACAGCAAGCCGATTAGGCTTCGCCTCCGAGCGGGGCCTAATCGGCTTCCGTAATGGCAAACAGGAGGCCATTGTTAGGTCTCCTGGTGTCATAGTAGCAGTCGGCAGTTGTGCAATTGCAGGGCACAGCTGCCGATCTGCTAGCAACCACAAAGATCCAGCGATCGGATCTGATCGCTGCATCTGAGGGGTTAATGGCAGGGATCAGCGCTAGCTCCAGTTCCTGCCGTTACATGTGGATGTCAGCTGTAACATAAAGCTGATATCCACCGCTGATAGCGCCGGCTCATCTCCTGAGCCGGCGCCATCTTGCCGGCAGCTACGGAAGCCTTTCAGGCCACGCCTCCGGGCGGAGGCTGCAAGTTTTCCGTGCTAGGCACACCGGGAGGCCACTATTAGGCCTCCGGTTGCCATTGCAGCCACCGACACCCCAGCGATTTCATTGCTGGGGTGTCGATGAGATGCAAACACCTTTAATGTAGCCATCGCTTTTGACGGCTGCATTTAAGGGGTTAATGTCGGGGATCGAAGTTAACTTCGGTCCCGCCGTTACAGCAGGATGTCAGCTGTCAGATACAGCTGACATCCGGGGATGATGGCACCGACTCAGCTTCTGAGCCGGTGCCAAACATTTGGCGTAAGTATACGACATTTTGCGGGAAGCACTGGCTTTCCATGTCGTATACTTACGACAAATTCGGGAAGGGGTTAAATAGCACCATTAGAAAGTACAACTTGTCCCATAAAAATGAAACCCACACATGGCCGTGTCAACGAAAAAATAAAAAAGTTATTACTCTTGGAAGGCAGGGCGGAAAAAAAAAGCATAAAAACGAAAATCAGTCTGGTCCTCAAAGGGTTAAAGGGCTATTCCAGTTTCTGCGAATAAAAATTATTTTTTGTATAAAGGAAAGATATAACATTTTTCAATATACTTTCTGTATTATTTCCTTACGATTTTAAGATCTCTTCTTGCTGTCATTGAATAGTAATGTACATTTTTTTTACTTACATTGGATAAAAATCTGTCAGATGTCAGCCTCCAAAATTAAATTCAGACCCCAGACCAGAGCCCTAAATTAATTCAGAACCTGATATTAACCCCTTCCCTCTTTAGCCACTTTTGACCTTCCTGACCGAGCCTCATTTTTCAAATCTGACATGTGTCACTTTATGTGGTAATAACTCCGGAATGCTTTCACCTATCCAAGCGATTCTGAGATTGTTTTCTCGTGACACATTGGACTTTATGTTACTGGCAAAATTTGCTCGATATGTTCAGTATTTAATTGTGAAAAACACAAAAATGTATCGAAAAATTGCAAAAATTAGCATTTTTCTCAATTTAAATGTATCTGCTTGTAAGACAGGCAGTTATAACACCCAAAATTGTTTCTAATTAACATCACCCATATGTCTACATTATATTGGCATCGTTTTTTGAACATCCTTTTATTTTTCTATGACCTCACAAGGCTTAGAACTTTAGCAGCAATTTCTCACATTTTCAAGAAAATTTCAAAAGGCCATTTTTACAGGGGCCAGTTCAGTTGTGAAGTGGCTTTGAGGGCCTTATATATTAGAAACCCCCAAAAAGTCACCCCATTTTAAAAACTTCACCCCTCAAAGTATTCAAAACAGCATTTAGAAAATGTCTTAACCCTTTACACATGTCACAGGAATTAAAGCAATGTAGAGGTGAATTTTACAAATTTCATATTTTTTTGCAGAAATAAATTTTTAGTACAATTTTTTTTATAACACAGAAGGTTTTACCAGAGAAATGCAACTCAATATTTGTTGCCCAGTTTCTGCAGTTTTAGGAAATATCCAACATGTGGCCGTAGCGTGCTACTGGAATGAAGCACCGGCCTCAGAAGCAAAGGAGCACCTGGTGGATTTTGGGGCCTTATTTTTGTTAGAATAAATTTTAGGCACCATGTCAGGTTTGAAGGGCCCTTGCGGTGCCAAAACAGTCAAAATCCCCCAAAAGTGACCCCATCTGGGAAACTACACACCTCAAGGAAATTATCTAGGGGTACAGTGAGCATTTTGACCGCACAGCTTTTTTACAGAAATTATTAGAAGTAGGCCGTGAAAATTAAAATCAACATTTCTTCAAAGAAAATGTAGGTTTAGCGATTTTTTTTCTCATTTTCACAAAGACTAAAGGAGAAAAAGCACCGTAAAATTTGTAAAGCAATTTCTCCCGAGTAAAACAATACCCCACATGTGGTAATAACCGGTTGTTTGGAGACACGGCGAGGCTGAGAAGGGAAAGAGCGCTATTTGGCTTTTGGAGCTCAAGTTTAGCAGGAATGGTTGGCGGAGGCCATGTCACATTTACAAAGCCCCTGAGGGGACAAAACAGTGGAAACCCCCCACAAGTGACCCCATTTCGGAAACTACGCCCATTGAGGAAATTATCTAGGGGTATAGTGAGCGTTTTGACCCAACAGGTTTTTTGCATAAATTATTGGAAATAGGCCCTGAAAATGACAATCTAAATTTTTTCAAAGAAAATGTAGGTTTAGCTTATTTTTTCTCATTTCCACAAGGACTGAAGGAGAAAAAGCACCACAAAATTTGTAAACCAATCTCTCCAGAGTAAAACAATGCCCCACATGTGGTAGTAAACGGTTGTTTGGAGACACGGCAGGGCTGAGAAGGGAAAGAGCGCTATTTGGCTTTTGGAGCTCAAGTTTAGCAGGAATGGTTTGCGGAGGCCAGGTCACATTTACGAAGTCCCTGAGGAGACAAAACAGTGGAAACCCCGCACAAGTGACCCCATTTTGGAGACTACACCCATTGAGGAAATTATCTAGGGGTATAGTGAGCTCTTTGACCCCACAGGTTTTTTGCAGAAATTATTGGAAGTAGGCCCTGAAAATAAAAATCAAAATTTTTTCAAAGAAAATGTAGGTTTAGCTTATTTTTACTCATTTCCACAAGGACTGAAGGAGAAAAAGCACCACAAAATTTGTAAAGCAATTTCTCCCGAGTAAAACAATGCCCCACATGTGGTAATAAACGGCTGTTTGGAGACACGGCTTGGCTTAGAAGGGAAAGAGCGCTATTTGGCTTTTGGAGATCACATTGAGCAGGAATGGTTTGCGGCGGCCATGTCACATTTGCAAAGCCCCTGAGGGGAAAAAACAATGAAAACGCCCAAAAAGTGACACCATTTAGGAAACTACACCTCTTGAGGAATTCATCTAGGGGCGTAGTGAGCATTTTGACCCCACAGATGTTTCATAGAATTTATTAGAATTGGGCAGTGAAAATAAAAACAATCCTTTTTCTTCAATAAGACGTAGCTTTAGCGCAAATTTTTTCATTTTCGCAACAAATAAAGGAAAAAAAGAACCCAACATTTGTAAAGCAATTTCTACCGAGTACGGCAATACCCCATATGTGGTCATAAACTGCTGTTTGGGCACACGGCAGGGCTCAGAAGGGAAGGACCGCCATTTGGAGTGCAGATGTTTCTGGATTGGTTTCTGGGCGCCTGTGGGCCCAAAACAGTGGAAACCCCCCAGAAGTGACCCCATTTTGGAAACTACACCCCTCAATGCTTTTACCTACGGGTGTAGTGAGCATGTTAACCCTGCAGGTGTTTTGTAGAAATTAGTGTGAACTCGATGTTGCAGAGTGAAAATGGGATTTTTTTCCACAGATATGTGGACAATATGTGGTGCCCAGCTTGTGCCACCATAACGAGACAGCTCTCTAATTATTATGCTGGGTTTCCTGGTTTTAGAAACACCCTACATGTGGCCCTAATCTCTTGCCTGGACAGTCGACCAGGCTCAGGAGTGAAAGGGTACCATGTAAAATTGAGGCCTAATTTGGCGATTTACAAAGTATTGGTTCACAACTGCAGAGGCTCAGATGTGAAATAATAAAAATAAACCCCTGGGAAGTGACCCCACTATGGAAACTGCACCCCTCAAGGCATTTATTAAGGGGTGTAGTGAGCATTTTCACCCCACAGATCTTTTCCATAAATGAATGCGCTGTGGATGGTGCAAATTAAAAATTTATATTTTTCCCTAGATATGCCATTCAGTGGCAAATATGTCGTGCCCAGCTTATGCCACTGGAGACACACACCCCAATATGTGGAAGGAAACTGCTGTTTGGGCACGCTGTAGGGTTCAGATGGGAGGAAATGCCATTTGGCTTTTGGAGCGTGGATTTTGCTTGGTAGTAGTTTTGTTTGGAGTCTTACTGGTGTTTCCGTTTATAATGCATATGTAAGCCGGGCGGAGTATATAAGGGGCATAGTCAGGTGGTATAATAACGGGGTAAAAAAAAAACAATAAAATAATCCATAGATGTGTGTTACGCTGTGAAGCAATCCTTTCCGCACAGGCCGGTGTCGCACTGATAAATGGTGTCATTTCTTATCCCCCTTTTGGTCCACACTCCGCGCCTTTGTAGTTTGGGGAATTTTGCTGGGAAAGCGTTGTCCTGGTATAATACGGGCACCGTCGCTTCCAGCGGATATGTTTGGGCCCTCCCTTTCCTGGTTCCCTAATTTTAGGTCCTTGAAAAATCGCCTCTTCAAACAGAAGAAATGTTCCCCTCGGGCCGGCACAACTGCATATTTTTTTATTTCCTGACTTATTGGAGCCATAACTAATTTTATTTTTCATAGACGTAGTGGTATGAGGGCTGGTTTGTTGCGGGACGAGCTGTAGTTATTATCGATACCATTTTGGGGTACATGTGACTTTTTGATCACCTTTTATCCTATTTTTTGGGATGCCAGGTAAACAAAAAAAGTCAATTCTGGCACAGCTTTTTTCGTTTTTTTTTTATACAGCGTTCACCATGCGTTATAAATTACATGTTAACTTTATTCTGCGGGTCAGTACGATTCTGGCGATACCTAATTTACAGAACTTTTTCATGTTTTACAACTTTTTGCACAATAAAATTACTTTTGTCGCCAAGTTGTGAGAACCATAACTTTTTAATTTTTTTGTCGACGGAGGTGTATGAGGGCTTGTTTTTTGCGGGACGAGCTATAGTTTTTATAGGTACCATTTTTGGATACGTGCGACTTTTTGATCACTTTTTATTCTAATATTTGTAGGGCAAAGTGACCAAAAAACAGAAACTCTGGTAACGTTTTTTACGTTTTTTTTTACGCTGTTCACCGCGTGCAATAAATAATATAATATTTTGATACCTCCGGTCGTTACGGTCGTGGCGATACCAAATACATATGGTTTATTATTATTTTTCAATAATAAAGGACTTGATAAGAGTAAAAGGGGGATTGTGTTTTATTTGATTACTTGAAACTTTTACTGTTTTCAAACTTTTATTTTGTGCACTTTTTTTTACACTTTTTTTACACTTTTTCTCAAGTCCCACTAGGGGACTTGAAGTTCCAACGGTCAGATATTTTTTTTTTCTAATACATTGCACTACCTATGTAGTGCAATGTATTAGATCTGTCAGTCATTCACAGACAGCAAGCGGATTAGGCTTCGCCTCCCGGCGGGGCCTAAATCGGCTTCCGTAATGGCAGAGCAGGAGACCATTGTGTCTCCTGTTGCCATAACAGCAGTCGCCAGTCCCGATTGCCTGTCAGGGCTGGCGATCTGCTAGTAACCGCTACGATGCAGCAATCGCTTTCGATTGCTGCATCGAAGGGGTTAATGGCAGGGATCGGAGCTAGCTCCGGTTCCTGCCGTTACAGGTGGATGTCAGCTGTACAGTACAGCTGACTTCCACCGCTGATGACGCCGGATCAGCTCCTGACCCGGCGCCATCTTGCCGACAGCTACGGAAGCCGATCAGGCTCCGCCGCCGGGCGGATCTTGACCGGCTTCGGTGCTAGGCAGACCGGGAGGCCAGTATTAGGCCTCCGGTTGCCATTGCAGCCACCGGAACCCCGGCAATTTCATTACTGGGGTTCCGATGAGCTGCAAACACCTTAAGTGCAGCGATCGCGTTTGAGCGCTGCACTTAAGGGGTTAATGGCGGGGATCGAAGCTAATTTCGGTCCCCGCCGTTACAGCCGGATGTCAGCTGTAAGATACAGCTGAGATCCGGTGATGATGGGACCGGCTCAGCTTCTGAGCCGGTCCCGAACATTTGGCGTACATGTACGGCAAGATGCGGGAAGTCAGTACTTTCCATGACGTACATGTACGGCAAATGTCGGGAAGGGGTTAATACTGTCTCTAGACCAGACACCTGAATATATTCAGACCCCTGACTAGACCCCAAATTCAATTAAGACACCAGACCCAGAGCGGCCATTAGTAGTATCTGGGCCCTGTACTGACAAATGGTTAGGGCCCCTTTGGCTCCCAACCTCCATTGTTTACTTTTGGTGGAGACTTGGGTATTACATGATCCTGCTCCAGTATAATAATTGGGGGATCCCCACACACAGTGCTCCTTGATTTGTGGGTTTATATTGCAGTTCTGTGCTAGAAACAAGTGCTGAATTATCAGAGTCTCTGTATTATTGGATGCCGGATTAAAGGAATTACACTCTATGTTTATATTAACACACAACCTGTAGACATATGAACATTATATACACAACATATATACAGCGTGGCTGCGGGGGAGGGGGGGCTGCTCTGTGTAATGACGGCCATGTGGTGTAATAGAGTATATGGACAGGGGGTGTATAAAGCAGATAGACCCTATAAGTGAGCAGGTGAGAGGGGTAAAGACAAGGAGAATTGTGGGTAAACCAGTGGGCGGACAGGTGTGAAGCTCCACCCCCGCTCTCACCTGTCTTACAGGAAACCTCCGGCCACAGATGAAGACTTCCCAGCGCTCCTGAATCCTCCGCTGCGGTATCTGGGTGACGTCTTTCTGTTCAGGGCTCGGCCGTTTGCTGTACTGACGTCTCCTGCCTCCTAATGCAGAAGCAGGAGGGTCTGTCACACGGGAGGACTTGATGGAGGGGCTGCTCGGTCCTCTGGTCTGGACGCCGCTGCCGTCCCCTCGTCCTCATTTCCATGGAGTGATTGTCACCCCCAGAATCATGGAACTGCTGAATAGTGACGTCACTGGGAGGTCCTGAAGCTCCGGCGTCTGCAGAAATGGAGGGATCGCAGGTCCTTGTGAAGCTTCACTCAGATCCAGATAAGATAAAACCGCTCTCCTGCAGGAGTGTCCCCATAATCCAGCGCTTTTATTATCTCCCCTGTGGACATGTCCTGTCGTCTTCTTGTTATAGTCACCGGACGTCTGATTTACCCTCTAACACTGAGATGTCGGCTTCTGATCAGAGTTATGGCGCTCTACCTGCCCCCGATATGTCACCTGAATGGCGCCGTTCTGGAGATCCCCCGCTGTCCTCTACTAGGCCGCAGCTGAAACCGGTAATAACCATGACAACAGAGCAGCGTTGCCATGAGCCACCCAGGAGCTCGTATAGGAAATATTACAACTGCCATTACCAGTGAGCGGAGATATTGGAAGAGATTTATTATTAGTGTCATGAGGAACATTGTACATAATAAATGACTTGTGACGTTTCTCTTCTTTACGACACCTCATGACTGACATTTATATGCACCCCAAAAAATTGGACAGCTGCGTGTATGGTAAAATAAAAAAAAGCCCATAGTCCCCTGGAAATTCCCCGCTGCTCCAGCGCCGATGACCCTGTGGTCTCCCGCCAGTCTCTGTTTTATTTCCTCAAAACCTGGACAACCCCTTCATTTGTGAGAATTGAGAACCTCCAAGAAGAAAGGCCGAAATAAAGCGCTTAAAGAGGCTCTGTCACCACGTTATAAGTGGCCTATATTGTACGTGATGTGATCGGCGCTGTAATGTGGATCACAGCAGTGTTTTTTATTTAGAAAAACGATCATTTTTGACGGAGTTATGACCTATATTAGCTTTATGCTAATGAGTCTCTCAATGGACAACTGGGCGTGTTTTACTATATGACCAAGTGGGCGATCACATCATGTACAAGATAGACCACTTATAATGTGGTGACAGCGCCTCCTTAAGGTTTGTCTCATGAAGAACAGCCTCTTCTGCAATCAGGGTATGATCACATGGAGTGTTTTCAGGCGTATTTTGGGGCGTTTACGCATCGAAAAATGCCTGAAAAAAATGGAAGAACGCCTGCAAACATCTGCCCATTGATTTCAATGGGAAATACGGCGTTCTGTTCCAACGGGGCGTTTTTTTACGCCTCGTTTTCCAAAATAAGGGTATTCCTTTAACATGGAATATGCTGCGATCACTTTTTGAGTCATACCTGCCATACCTGCCCACAGGTTGTGTGTGTTATTGCAGCCCTGCCTCTTTTACTACAATGAAGCTGAGCTGCAATACCAGGCACGACCCATGGACAAGTGTGGCGCTGTTTTTGGAAGAAAGCAGCCATGTTTTTCTAATCCTGGACAACTTCTTTAACCCTTCCCTGTCAAGATGGGAATCTCATACGTCCCGGCAGGAAGGCACCTTGGTAGACAAGGACGAATAAATCAGGAACCAACATGAAGTTTAACCCCTTCCCGACATTTGACGTATCCATACGCCAAAGTCGGGAAGGGGAAGTATGGAACAGGCTCACGGAGTGAACCCGCTCCATACGATGCCGGTGTATATGTATATGACACTCGTGCACGATCCCGCTTGTTTAACTCGTTAAATGCCGCGGTCAATAGCGACCACAGCATTTAAATCGTTAGAAAGAGGGGGCGACCCCCTCTAACAGCTCATCACGCCCCCCCCGCAATGCAATCGTGGAAAGCGGCAGTTATGGGAGCACTCGTTGGCACTTTTATGGGAGCACTGGATGGCAGTGTTATGGGAGCACTGTGGTTGGCACTGTTATGGGAACACTGTACTTGGCACTGCTGTGGGAGCACTGTGGTTGGCACTGGTATGGAGACACTGTGGCTGTCATTTATTATGAGGGCAATGTGGTATTTCGTTGCACTGTGAATGTCCTTAACCCCTTCCCGCTCCTGGACGTACTATTAGGTCATGGTAGCTGTATCGTTCGCGCTCCATGACCTAATAGTACGTCTCGGGAGTAACGGCCATTTCGGCCGTCCTCCCGACACATACAAGAGCTGTGACAGCTGCTGTGTCGTACAGCAGCTGCCGCAGCTCCTACTGCGGCGACCGATCGCTGTGTCCTCGCTGATTAACCCCTTAAAAGCCGCGTTCAATAGGGATCGCGGCTTTTTAGGGGTTAAGCTACAATCGCCGGCCTGCTACACGATAGCGGCCGGCGATTGTAACTATGGCAACCGGACACCAAACAATGGCGTCCGGCTATGCCATCGACAAAGTCAGGACCCACTATGCTTGCTGTCAGTGAGTAGATGACAGCTCTAATACACTGCACTACGCATGTAGTGCAGTGTATTAGAATAGCGATCAGGACCTCCTGCCCTCATGTCCCCTAGTGGGACAAAGTAATAAAGTTAAAAAAAAGTACAAAAAAGATGTGTAAAAATAAGAAAATAAAAGATGCAAAAGTAATAAAAGTAAAAATCCCCCTTTTTACCTTATCAGTCCTTTATTATTAATAAAAATAGATAAATAAACTATACATAATCGGTATTGCCGCGTCCGTAACGGCCTGAACGACAAAATTATTTCATTATTTATCCCGCGTGGTGAACGTCGAAAAGAAAATAATAATAAACCGTACCACAATCACAATTGTTTGGTCACTTCACCTCCCAAAAAATGGAATAAAAAGAGATCAAAAAGTCGCATGTACCGAAAAATGGTACTGATGGAAACTGCAGCTCGTTACGCAAAAAATAAGTCCTCGCACGGCGTTATTGATTGAAAAATAAAAAAGTTCTGGCTCTCAGAATAAGGTAACACAAAAAGTGAATGATTTTTTACAAAACTTATTTTATTGTGCAAACGCCATAAGACATAAAAAAAAACTATAAACATCTGGTATCGCCGTAATCGCATCGCCCCACAGAATAAAGTGAATATGTCATTTATAGCGCACGGTGAACGCTGTAAAAAAAATAGAATAAAAAAACAATAGTAGAATTGCTGTTTTTTAGTCACCACGCCACCTAAAAATAGAATAAAAACTGATCCAAAAGCCGCATGCACCCCAAGAAAACTACAATGGATTCCTCAAGGGGTCTAGTATCCAAAATGGGGTCATTTTTGGGGGATTCCGCTGTTTTGGCACCACAAGACCTCTTCAAACCGGACATGGTGCCTAATAAAAAAGAGGCCTCAAAATCCACTATTTTATTGCTTCGGAGGCCGGTGCTTCAGTCCATTACCACCCGAGGGCCACATGTGGGATATTTCTCAAAACTGCAGAATCTGGGCAATAAATATTGAGGTTTCTCTGGTAAAACCTTATGTGTTATAGAAAAAAAAGGTATAAAAATGATTTTCTGACAAAAATAAATATGTCAATTTCACCTCTACTTTGCTCTAAATTCCTGTGAAACACCTAAAGTGTTCATAAACTTTCTAAATGCTGTTGTGAATACTTTGAGGGGTCTAGTTTCTAAAATGGGGTGTCTAATATATAGGCCCTTCAAAGCAACATCAGAACTGAACTGGAACCTAAAAAAAAAAAAATCCTAATGAGCATTGGCTACTCCAAGATGACCCCAGTTTTGACCGTTTGTATAAACGGAGACCCCTATTAGACCGTTTCAGTGCCCGGTTTTCCCAAGCATACACCCCCGAGAAGTGTATTTCTATTGATGAGTCCTTGGTACATTTTAAAGGGAGGCTTCAATTCCTCGAGTACCTGCCGGGTAAGAGGGCAAGGTATGGCGTGAAGATGTGTAAGCTGTGTGAGTGCATCAGGGTATACCTACAGATTTAGGATACATGAAGGGAAGGGCACCAGTATTCAGCCCCCAGAATGCACCCCCCCCCCTTACTGGGAGTTATGCAAAAATTGTGTGGGATTTGGTACACCCACTGCTGGACCAGGGTTACCACCTCTACCTGGATAATTTTTATACCAGCGTCCCACTCTTCAAGTGCCTCGCTTCCAGAAGTACGGCGGCATGCGGCACTGCTAGAACAAATCTGAGAGGCCTCCCTAAGACTCTGCAGGGCAAACACTCAGATGGGGTGAGAGCAGTGCACAATCTAGCAGCAACAGATTGTGTGTCAAGTACAAGACAAGAGAGATGCCACACCAGTACCCATGTACCTGTACGAGGTACCAGTACAGAGACCCCCAAACCAGACTGCATCCTGGACTACAATAGGTACATGGGAGGGGTGGACTTGTCAGATCAAGTCCTGAAGCCCTACTGCGCCATGCGGTGTGGTATGAGAAGCTGGCCGTGCACATCATACAGATGGCATTGTACAATGCGTACGTGCTACATCCATGTACAGGCCAGACGGGAACTTTCCTGGAATTTCAAGAGGTGGTTATCAAGAAACTAATTTTTAGGGACCAAGAAGGGGGGACACCCAGTACTTCTGGAAGCAAGGCCACACGCATCGTACCAGGGCAACACTTTCCAGGAGAAGTTCCCCAAACTGGCAAGAAAGGAAAAAGTCAAAAGAGGTACAAAGTCTGCTATAAGAGGGGGATAAGGGATGACACAATATATCAATGTGACGTGTCCCGAAAAACTAAGGCTCCGTATGAAAGAGTGCTTCAAAATGTATCATACATCACTTGATTTTTAATCTACCCCAGTTTTACTTACCCTGATGCACTCCGCACAGATTATCCCCCTTATCTTTCCCTTCTGAGCCCTGCCGTGTGCCCAGGCAGCTGATAACAGCCACATTGAGGGTATTGCCATATCCGTGAGAACCCACATTACAGTTTATGGGGTGTATGTCCCGGTAAAAATGCTCACTACACCTCTAGATGAATGCCTTAAGGGTGTAGTTTTTAAAATTGGGTCACTTCTCAGAGGTTTCAACTGTACTGGTACCTCAGGGGCTTCTGCATACATGACTTTGCACCAGAAAATCCCCAGTAGACCAAATGGTGGTCCTTTCCTTCTGAGCCCTCCCATGAGCCCAAATGTCAGTTTATCACAAATTGGGCATTGCCGCACTCAGGACAAATTGGGCAACAAAATTGGGTATTTTATTTCTTGTGAAAATAATATATTTTGAGCTAAAAAAAACATATTATTGGAAAAAATTATATTTTTTTAAATTCCCAGCCCAATTCAAATAAGTTCTGTGAAGAAACTATGGGGGTCTAAATGGTCACATAACCCATCATTTAATTCCTTGAGGGGTGTAGTTTCCAAAATGGGGTCACTTCTGGTGGGTTTCCATTGCTTTGATACCTCTGGGGCTCTGCAAATGCGACATGGCACCCAAAAACCAAACCAGCAAAATCTGGACTCCAAAGAACACACAGCGCTCCTTCCCTTCTGAGGCCTCCCATGGGCTCAAACGGCAGTTTATCTCCACAAATGGGGTATTGCTGCACTTAGTAGAAATTGGGCAACAAAATGGTGTATTTTGTTCCCTGTGAAAATAAGAAATTATGATAAAAAATTACATGTTATTGGAAAAAATTTCATTTTTTTTATTTCACAGCCCAATTCAAATAGGTGCTGTGAAAAAACTGTGCAGTCTAAATGGTAAAAAAAAACATAAATGAATTCCTTGAGAGGTGTAGTTTCCAAAATGGGGTCACTTCTGGTGGTTTTCCATTGCTTTGATACCTCTGGGGCCAGGGCCGATTCTAGCTTTTTTGCTGCCTGAGGCGAAAATGGAAATGGCGCCCCCCCCCCCCCCTCCACACAAAAAAAATAAAAAATTGTAAGTAAGAAACAACTTGTAAAACGAAACAAAAAAATTAAAGCTGTGTGAACAAAAAAATACATTAGGGCCTGTTCACATCACCGTTCGCTTCTGTTCCGAGGTTCTGTCGGGTGAACCCCGCAACGGAAAGTGAAAGTGACAGCACAGCTTCCGTTTCAGTCACCATTGATCTCAATGTTGATGGAAACATCGCTAATGGCTTCCGTTCGTCACCATTCCGGCTGGTTTCCGGTTTTCCGACGGAATCAATAGCGGAGTCGACTACGGAACGGAACGGAATCGAACGGTGATGTGAACAGGCCCTTATTGAACATCATTGTTATAAACTGCAAGGTCTCATAATGCTACAGGCAATTGTGTAGTAAATATCCCTATATTGCCCCAGCTATAAATACTAGTAAAATGACCAGGGCAACGT
This sequence comes from Rhinoderma darwinii, assembly GCF_050947455.1. Classification (NCBI taxonomy): domain Eukaryota; kingdom Metazoa; phylum Chordata; class Amphibia; order Anura; family Rhinodermatidae; genus Rhinoderma; species Rhinoderma darwinii. The sequence continues at coordinate 2,418,204 of NW_027464450.1, forward strand.
GTATCCAAAATTCAAACACAAAAATGAAAGAACAATGTCAGTGTTCAAACTTGTGTCAGGGCTCCTTTAATGGCTCTTTACAGTCAGTATAGTAACACATACGGCACTTTACAGTCAGTATAGTAACACATGCGGCACTTTACAGTCAGTATAGTAACACATGCGGCACTTTACAGTCAGTATAGTAACGCACGCTGCACTTTACAGTCAGTATAGTAACACATGCGGCACTTTACAGTCAGTATAGTAACGCACGCTGCACTTTACAGTCAGTATAGTAACACATGCAGCACTTTACAGTCAGTATAGTAACACATGCGACACTTTACAGTCAGTATAGTAACACATGCAGCACTTTACAGTCAGTATAGTAACACATGCTGCTCTTTACAGTCAGTATAGTAACACATGCGGCACTTTACAGTCAGTATAGTAACACATGCAGCACTTTACAGTCAGTATAGTAACACATGCGGCACTTTACAGTCAGTATAGTAACACATGCGGCACTTTACAGTCAGTATAGTAACACATGCTGCTCTTTACAGTCAGTATAGTAACACATGCTGCACTTTACAGTCAGTATAGTAACACATGCGGCACTTTACAGTCAGTATAGTAACACATGCGGCACTTTACAGTCAGTATAGTAACACATGCGGCACTTTAGAGTCAGTATAGTAACACATGCAGCACTTTACAGTCAGTATAGTAACACATGCTGCTCTTTACAGTCAGTATAGTAACACATGCGGCACTTTACAGTCAGTATAGTAACACATGCGGCACTTTACAGTCAGTATAGTAACACATGCGGCACTTTACAGTCAGTATAGTAACACATGCGGCACTTTACAGTCAGTATAGTAACACATGCTGCTCTTTACAGTCAGTATAGTAACACATGCTGCACTTTACAGTCAGTATAGTAACACATGCGGCACTTTACAGTCAGTATAGTAACACATGCGGCACTTTACAGTCAGTATAGTAACACATGCGGCACTTTACAGTCAGTATAGTAACACATGCGGCACATTACAGTCAGTATAGTAATACATGCGGCACTTTACAGTCAGTATAGTAACACATGCGGCACTTTACAGTCAGTATAGTAACACATGCGGCACATTACAGTCAGTATAGTAATACATGCGGCACTTTACAGTCAGTATAGTAACGCACGCTGCACTTTACAGTCAGTATAGTAACGCACGCTGCTCTTTACAGTCAGTATAGTAACACATGCTGCACTTTACAGTCAGTATAGTAACACATGCGGCACTTTGCAGTCAGTATAGTAACACATGTGGCACTTTACAGTCAGTATAGTAACACATGCGGCACTTTACAGTCAGTATAGTAATACATGCTGCACTTTACAGTCAGTATAGTTACACATGCGGCACTTTACAGTCAGTATAGTAACGCATGCGGCACTTTACAGTCAGTATAGTAACGCACGCTGCACTTTACAGTCAGTATAGTAACGCATGCGGCACTTTACAGTCAGTATAGTAACACATGCGCCACTTTACAGTCAGTATAGTAACACATGCGGGACTTTAGTCAGTATAGTAACACATGCGGCACTTTACAGTCAGTATAGTAATACATGCGGCACTTTACAGTCAGTATAGTAACACATGCGGCACTTTACAGTCAGTATAGTAACGCACGCGGCACTTTACAGTCAGTATAGTAACGCACGCTGCACTTTACAGTCAGTATAGTAACACACGCGGCACTTTACAGTCAGTATAGTAACGCACGCTGCACTTTACAGTCAGTATAGTAACACATGCGGCACTTTACAGTCAGTATAGTAACACATGCGGCACTTTACAGTCAGTATAGTAACACATGCGGCACTTTACAGTCAGTATAGTAACACATGCAGCACTTTACAGTCAGTATAGTAACACATGCGACACTTTACAGTCAGTATAGTAACACACGCGGCACTTTACAGTCAGTATAGTAACGCACGCTGCACTTTACAGTCAGTATAGTAACACATGCGGCACTTTACAGTCAGTATAGTAACGCACGCTGCACTTTACAGTTAGTATAGTAACGCATGCGGCACTTTACGGTCAGTATAGTAACACATGCGGCACTTTACAGTCAGTATATTAACACATGCGGCACTTTACAGTCAGTATAGTAACACATGCGGCACTTTACAGTCAGTATATTAACACATGCGGCACTTTACAGTCAGTATATTAACACATGCGGCACTTTACAGTCAGTATAGTAACACATGCGGCACTTTACAGTCAGTATATTAACACATGCGGCACTTTACAGTCAGTATAGTAACACATGCGGCACTTTACAGTCAGTATAGTAACACATGCGGCACTTTACAGTCAGTATATTAACACATGCAGCACTTTACAGTCAGTATAGTAACACATGCTGCACTTTACAGTCAGTATAGTAACGCATGCTGCACTTTACAGTCAGTATAGTAACACATGCGACACTTTACAGTCAGTATAGTAACACACGCTGCACTTTACAGTCAGTATAGTAACACATGCGGCACTTTACAGTCAGTATAGTAACGCACGCTGCACTTTACAGTTAGTATAGTAACGCATGCGGCACTTTACGGTCAGTATAGTAACACATGCGGCACTTTACAGTCAGTATAGTAACGCACGCTGCACTTTACAGTTAGTATAGTAACGCATGCGGCACTTTACGGTCAGTATAGTAACACATGCGGCACTTTACAGTCAGTATATTAACACATGCGGCACTTTACAGTCAGTATAGTAACACATGCGGCACTTTACAGTCAGTATATTAACACATGCGGCACTTTACAGTCAGTATAGTAACACATGCGGCACTTTACAGTCAGTATAGTAACACATGCGGCACTTTACAGTCAGTATATTAACACATGCAGCACTTTACAGTCAGTATAGTAACACATGCTGCACTTTACAGTCAGTATAGTAACGCATGCTGCACTTTACAGTCAGTATAGTAACACATGCGACACTTTACAGTCAGTATAGTAACACACGCTGCACTTTACAGTCAGTATAGTAACACATGCGGCACTTTACAGTCAGTATAGTAACGCACGCTGCACTTTACAGTTAGTATAGTAACGCATGCGGCACTTTACGGTCAGTATAGTAACACATGCGGCACTTTACAGTCAGTATAGTAACACATGCGGCACTTTACAGTCAGTATATTAACACATGCGGCACTTTACAGTCAGTATAGTAACACATGCGGCACTTTACAGTCAGTATATTAACACATGCGGCACTTTACAGTCAGTATAGTAACACATGCGGCACTTTACAGTCAGTATAGTAACACATGCGGCACTTTACAGTCAGTATATTAACACATGCAGCACTTTACAGTCAGTATAGTAACACATGCTGCACTTTACAGTCAGTATAGTAACGCATGCTGCACTTTACAGTCAGTATAGTAACACATGCGGCACTTTACAGTCAGTATAGTAACACATGCGGCACTTTACAGTCAGTATAGTAACACATGCTGCACTTTACAGTCAGTATAGTAACACATGCGACACTTTACAGTCAGTATAGTAACACATGCAACACTTTACAGTCAGTATAGTAACACATGCTGCACTTTACAGTCAGTATAGTAACACATGCGGCACTTTACAGTCAGTATAGTAACACATGCTGCACTTTACAGTCAGTATAGTAACACATGCGACACTTTACAGTCAGTATAGTAACACATGCTGCACTTTACAGTCAGTATAGTAACACATGCTGCACTTTACAGTCAGTATAGTAACACATGCGACACTTTACAGTCAGTATAGTAACACACGCTGCACTTTACAGTCAGTATAGTAACGCACGCTGCACTTTACAGTCAGTATAGTAACACATGCGGCACTTTACAGTCAGTATAGTAACACACGCTGCTCTTTACAGTCAGTATAGTAACACATGCGGCACTTTACAGTCAGTATAGTAACACATGCTGCACTTTACAGTCAGTATAGTAACACATGCGACACTTTACAGTCAGTATAGTAACACACGCTGCACTTTACAGTCAGTATAGTAACACATGCGGCACTTTACAGTCAGTATAGTAACGCACGCTGCACTTTACAGTTAGTATAGTAACGCATGCGGCACTTTACGGTCAGTATAGTAACACATGCGGAACTTTACAGTCAGTATAGTAACACATGCGGCACTTTACAGTCAGTATATTAACACATGCGGCACTTTACAGTCAGTATAGTAACACATGCGGCACTTTACAGTCAGTATATTAACACATGCGGCACTTTACAGTCAGTATAGTAACACATGCGGCACTTTACAGTCAGTATAGTAACACATGCGGCACTTTACAGTCAGTATATTAACACATGCAGCACTTTACAGTCAGTATAGTAACACATGCTGCACTTTACAGTCAGTATAGTAACACATGCGGCACTTTACAGTCAGTATAGTAACGCATGCTGCACTTTACAGTCAGTATAGTAACACATGCGGCACTTTACAGTCAGTATAGTAACACATGCGGCACTTTACAGTCAGTATAGTAACACATGCTGCACTTTACAGTCAGTATAGTAACGCATGCTGCACTTTACAGTCAGTATAGTAACACATGCTGCACTTTACAGTCAGTATAGTAACACATGCAACACTTTACAGTCAGTATAGTAACACATGCGACACTTTACAGTCAGTATAGTAACACATGCGCCACTTTACAGTCAGTATAGTAACACATGCGGCACTTTACAGTCAGTATAGTAACACATGCTGCACTTTACAGTCAGTATAGTAACACATGCGACACTTTACAGTCAGTATAGTAACACATGCTGCACTTTACAGTCAGTATAGTAACACATGCTGCACTTTACAGTCAGTATAGTAACACATGCGACACTTTACAGTCAGTATAGTAACACACGCTGCACTTTACAGTCAGTATAGTAACGCACGCTGCACTTTACAGTCAGTATAGTAACACATGCGGCACTTTACAGTCAGTATAGTAACACACGCTGCTCTTTACAGTCAGTATAGTAACACATGCGGCACTTTACAGTCAGTATAGTAACACACGCTGCTCTTTACAGTCAGTATAGTAACGCACGCTGCACTTTACAGTCAGTATAGTAACACATGCGGCACTTTACAGTCAGTATAGTAACACATGCGGCACTTTACAGTCAGTATAGTAACACATGCTGCACTTTACAGTCAGTATAGTAACACATGCGACACTTTACAGTCAGTATAGTAACACACGCTGCACTTTACAGTCAGTATAGTAACACATGCGGCACTTTACAGTCAGTATAGTAACGCACGCTGCACTTTACAGTTAGTATAGTAACGCATGCGGCACTTTACGGTCAGTATAGTAACACATGCGGAACTTTACAGTCAGTATAGTAACACATGCGGCACTTTACAGTCAGTATATTAACACATGCGGCACTTTACAGTCAGTATAGTAACACATGCGGCACTTTACAGTCAGTATATTAACACATGCGGCACTTTACAGTCAGTATAGTAACACATGCGGCACTTTACAGTCAGTATAGTAACACATGCGGCACTTTACAGTCAGTATATTAACACATGCAGCACTTTACAGTCAGTATAGTAACACATGCTGCACTTTACAGTCAGTATAGTAACACATGCGGCACTTTACAGTCAGTATAGTAACGCATGCTGCACTTTACAGTCAGTATAGTAACACATGCGGCACTTTACAGTCAGTATAGTAACACATGCGGCACTTTACAGTCAGTATAGTAACACATGCTGCACTTTACAGTCAGTATAGTAACGCATGCTGCACTTTACAGTCAGTATAGTAACACATGCTGCACTTTACAGTCAGTATAGTAACACATGCAACACTTTACAGTCAGTATAGTAACACATGCGACACTTTACAGTCAGTATAGTAACACATGCGCCACTTTACAGTCAGTATAGTAACACATGCGGCACTTTACAGTCAGTATAGTAACACATGCTGCACTTTACAGTCAGTATAGTAACACATGCGACACTTTACAGTCAGTATAGTAACACATGCTGCACTTTACAGTCAGTATAGTAACACATGCTGCACTTTACAGTCAGTATAGTAACACATGCGACACTTTACAGTCAGTATAGTAACACACGCTGCACTTTACAGTCAGTATAGTAACGCACGCTGCACTTTACAGTCAGTATAGTAACACATGCGGCACTTTACAGTCAGTATAGTAACACACGCTGCTCTTTACAGTCAGTATAGTAACACATGCGGCACTTTACAGTCAGTATAGTAACACACGCTGCTCTTTACAGTCAGTATAGTAACGCACGCTGCACTTTACAGTCAGTATAGTAACACATGCGGCACTTTACAGTCAGTATAGTAACACATGCGGCACTTTACAGTCAGTATAGTAACACATGCGGCACTTTACAGTCAGTATAGTAACACATGCGGCACTTTACAGTCAGTATAGTAACACACGCTGCACTTTACAGTCAGTATAGTAACACATGCTGCACTTTACAGTCAGTACAGTAACGCACGCTGCACTTTACAGTCAGTATAGTAACGCACGCTGCACTTTACAGTCAGTATAGTAACACATGCGGCACTTTACAGTCAGTATAGTAACACATGCTGCACTTTACAGTCAGTATAGTAACACATGCTGCACTTTACAGTCAGTATAGTAACGCACGCTGCACTTTACAGTCAGTATAGTAACACATGCGCCACTTTACAGTCAGTATAGTAACACATGCGGCACTTTACAGTCAGTATAGTAACACATGCGCCACTTTACAGTCAGTATAGTAACGCATGCTGCACTTTACAGTCAGTATAGTAACACATGCGGCACTTTACAGTCAGTATAGTAACACATGCGGCACTTTACAGTCAGTATAGTAACACATGCGGCACTTTACAGTCAGTATAGTAACGCATGCTGCACTTGCTTTCTGTCCACGTCTATTGGATCTGTACTACCAATCCGTAATATTTGTAAACCGAAACTGCACAGACCAGACTAGGAGTGAATGTGATCATCGAGCCAGTAATATAATCTGAAAACTATTCACTGCATGTTCAGGTCTTAAAGAATTGAGATGATTCAGGAAAAAGGACCACCGGCGCTGCTATATAGGATGTCGAGGCAATGAAATAAATAAATAATATTTATTTGTAAAGACAGGGCTACGCGTTTCGACGCCGGACTGGCGTCTTCATCAGGCCAGCTTGATTTATTTATTTCATTGCCTCGACATCCTATATAGCAGTGCCGGTGGTCCTTTTTCCTGAATCATCTCAATTATTTACCTTGACAGCAAAACTTTTTGCATGTGTACGGACCTGGCTGCAGCTTCATGCTTTTGTGATACCTACTGGTATCCATTCTCTAAGGTGAGCAATTTTCTTGTTGGTCATATTGCTCAATATACTCCCTCGCTTTATTGCACTATGTGGCGCCGTGTCTCCTTTTTATTTTTCTAATCCAGGTCTTAAAGAGGCTCTGTCACCAGATTTTGCAACCCCTATCTCCTATTGCAGCAGATCGGCGCTGCAATGTAGATAAGAGTAACGTGTTTTTTTTTAAAAAAACAAGCATTTTTGGCCAAGTTATGACCATTTTTATATTTATGCAAATGAGGCTTTCTAAAGTACAACTGGGCGTGTTTAAAGTTATGTACAAGTGGGCGTGTATTGTGTTCGTTACATCTGGGCGTTTTTACTTCTTTTACTAGCTGGCGTTGTGTATAGAAGTGAATGATGCTGACGAATCAGCATCATCCACTTCTCTTCGTTACCACCCAGCTTCTGGCAGTTCACAGACACACAGCGTGTCCTCGCGAGATCACGCTGTGACGTCACTCACTTCCTGCCCGAGGTCCTGCATCGTGTCGGACGAGCGAGGACACATCGGCACCAGAGGCTACAGTTGATTCTGCAGCAGCATCGGCGTTTGCAGGTAAGTCGATGTAGCTACTTACCTGCAAACGCTGATGCTGCTGCAGAATCAACTGTAGCCTCTGGTGCCGATGTGGCCGACACGATGCAGAACCTGGGGCAGGAAGTGAGTGACGTCACAGCGTGATCTCGCGAGGACACGCTGTGTGTCTGTGAACTGCCAGAAGCTGGGTGGTAACGAAGAGAAGTGGATGATGCTGATTCGTCAGCATCATTCACTTCTATACACAACGCCCAGCTAGTAAAAGAAGTAAAAACGCCCAGATGTAACGAACACAATACACGCCCAGTTGTACTTTAGAAAGCCTCATTTGCATAAATATACAAATGGTCATAACTTGGCCAAAAATGCTCGTTTTTAAAAAAAAAAATTTTTTACTCGTATCTACATTGCAGCGCCGATCTGCTGCAATAGGAGATAGGGGTTGCAAAATCTGGTGACAGCGCCTCTTTAAAGGGGTTGTTCCAAGATTAAATGTTATCCCCTGTCTACAGGTCAGGACATAACATGCTGATCAGTGGGGCTCCCTCGTACCCCTGAGTTAATGACGATGGAGGTCAAGCATACACCCTGCCGCTCCAGTTACTCAGGGGTACAAGGGACCACCGTTCCAGTTATCAGTGGGGGTCCCAGTGGTCAGACCCCCACCAATCAGCATGTTATGTCCTGTCCTGTAGACAGGGGATAACATTTAATCTTGGAACAACCCCTTTAACTGCAAGGGGCAAAATTGTATATTTAGAAAAAAAGGCATATGGAACAGTAGCAAAGCAAAAAATAAACTGCGCACAACCTATAAATAAATATGTACCAGCAGTGTATATACCGCACAGATCAATATATAGCAGCAGTGTATATACCGCACAGATCCATATATAGCAGCAGTGTATATACCGCACAGATCCATATATAGCAGCAGTGTATATACCGCACAGATCAATATATAGCAGCAGTGAATATACCGCACAGATCCATATATACCAGCAGTGTATATACCGCACAGATCCATATATAGCAGCAGTGTATATACCGCACAGATCCATATATAGCAGCAGTGTATATACCGCACATAGAAATATATACCAGCAGTGTATATACCGCTCTGATCCATATATAGCAGCAGTGTATATACCGCACAGATCCATATATAGCAGCAGTGAATATACCGCTCTGATCCATATATAGCAGCAGTGTATATACCGCACAGATCCATATATAGCAGCAGTGAATATACCGCACATATAAATATATAGCAGCAGTGTATA